>NC_091981.1:164593517-164893517 GCF_044704955.1 Pristiophorus japonicus | reverse complement strand
ATTGCAAGCAAAAGAGATTCAACTAAAAGAAAGAGAGATTAAAGGTATAAAACAACAAAAGGAAGAAGGCCTCCAACTTGTGAAGCAGTTAAAAGAGGGAGAAATGCAGCATTTAAGACAAGAAATTGGCCAATTAAACCACAGTATTAAGCAATTAGAAAGAGGGACCGAACAGGCAGCTTCACTGCTACAGCAACAAAGCCTTTCAAACTTAAATGCCACCGCAACCGTTGTGAAGCAAATGAAAACAAATTAGAGTAAAAAAATATATAAATTGGAAAACTTGAGGCTCCAGCAAGGGATAGAAGATGCCAGGGGTGCATTAAGGGAAGTCATTAAGAAGCCACATAGGGAGGCAGATCACTCTCAGTGCCAACTAGAAATAGCGAGGCTAAAAAGTAAGTTGGGGAGCAGCAGGCCCTGGTATCCGCAGTAACACGGGGAGCCATAACAGAGACAGCAGAAGGGGAAAAGGGGGAGACAGATTGGGAAGAGGAAGGAAGTCAGTTTAATTCCCAGGAGGGTGGTGCAGGATAGGATACCTTGGAGACACAAGAGCCAACCGTAGCCGTAGTAACCACTTCTTTACAACATAATATGCACGGTCGCATCACCAGTAACCATACCAACTCACGGCCCATATCTGGTGCTGACGCCACTGCGTGTAGCCACGAGTTGGGGCCAATTAATGATGAGGACGACCCACTGGAAGTTAATAGGAGGTGGGCAAATTTCAGGAGGGGTCACCCTGAGTTGGAAGAGAGAGACTTAACACGAGTCCTCTTCTTGGCCTGTTCCACTTCCCTAAAAAATAATCTGCCAGAAGCAGTCCTCCAGCCTGGCACAGCAGCCAATGCACTCATGACCGAGATCCTAAACCATTTAGGGATTCAAAACTTGAACTTAGTGGCTCTGCTTAATCAGACCAAGCAGCGCCCAGAAGAGACTCCTAGAGCCTTCAGTAATCACCTGTACGATATCTATCAACAGTTGGGAGGCCTCACCTGTAAGGTCCCAGCACCTATGCTGATGACCACCCCCGACGGAAGGGGAATTTTAGGGACTGATGTGTTGGATCAGTAAGGCGCGGTGATAGATTATAATCAGGACTGTGTTTGGATGGGATTGAGAGATAAGGCAGGACTGATAGAAATTTCCCTGCAAGGGCTCAATTAGTAAAAGAATGGTTCACCTTTCTAGGAGTATCCATTTCTCTGGAGGGATCATCCCCCAACTTTCACAAGGTGGAGATAATACAGCGACTGCCATTACCCACTTTGAAAACAGCCCTACGATCATTTTTTGGGGTACCAAAGGAACTTTATCCCAGGCTTTTCAGAGTATGCAAAGCCCCTGTATGATTTAATAAACTGCAGGGTGATGACATACGCCCGGCATGGACTGATGCCCACACCCAGTCCATGGCTAAATTAAAAACTGCAGTGATACAGGCCATATGTCTAATCCCTCCTGATCCCACGCAGCCCTTCCATTTGGAGATCGGGGCCACAGAGCAAAGCCTCACTGCAGTTCTGAGCCAAATGTGAACTGATCGACTGTAGCCCATTGCATATGCGTCTCGAATCCTGAAGGGGGCAGAAAAGATGTATATCACATGTGAGCGCCGCCTACTGGTCGTCTTCTGGTCAGTACATCACTTTAGCTTTATTACTGGGTTACAGGCTACAATCCTGCACAGCGGACACACACCTCTGAAACTACTGATGAAACCTGGAGATTCGCTAGTTTCCTTGCAGCGCCACAGCAAATGGACATTGGAATTTATGGAAAGAGACATTGATACCATTTCCAAACCCACCACATTGCTGCCACAATTTCTGATCTATGAGGGGACCCGCATGAATGTCCGTTACCCCTGATTAACTTTGAGACCCAACCTGTGCAGCAAGAGCCCATACAGGGTGCCCCAGATGTCTATATCGATGGGTCCTCAGATCACATTGAAGGATGCCCTCACACCGGGTATGCTGTGGTATTGCCAGAAAGAACCATCCAGCGAAGATGCAACAGACAGTCTTCACATTATGCAGAAATCGTCGCAGTTCTAACTGCTGTAAAGGAAACCTCTGATAGACCCGTGAATATTTGGTCCGATAGTGCCTATGCTATAAACACCATGCTCTCCCTTCCCCTTGGTAAGGCCCTGGTCCATGGGCCCTGGTTCTGCCTGCTCTGGTCATACCTTAAACAGTGATCCCAGCCATGCTTCATAGGAAAGGTAGCAGCCCATAGAAAAGGGGGTCCTCATAGTGAGGGAAATTCCAGAGCAGACAGAGCAGCCAAGGATGCTGAGATTGATGGGGAGATGGAGGATATAGTTGTTGAGCTCTGCAATGCTGTTAGCAAGGCCTCCCTAACAGATCACCTAGATTTAAAATCCCTGCTGCAGCAATACTGGTCATATGCTGTTGTGAGCACCTGGCACGAGGGAGGCAGACCCCTTCCTCAACCAACAGCCTGGGTTTCCAATACCATACTAGCCACTGCCCCTGACTCAGATGAGCAGTTGCTGATGTTCAAAAGAAAGCCAAACGCCTGCCCGGTGATGTGTGTTCCACCAGAGATGGGTCAGGAACTGCTCTCCCTCTTTCACTCCCACCCCACAGCAGGGCACTATTCGGCCTTGGTAACCTTCTATAAGGTAGCATCCACAGCTTGGTGGCCTTCCATGAGGGCAACAATCAACCAATACATGGCATGATGCCTACCGTGCTTGCAGCATAATCCTCCTGCATGCACTAACCAAACCTTGCTCCAAAGCGCACCCCCACCTCAAGGGCCACGGACTCACCTCCAGATAGACTTCATTGGGCCACTTCCACAGGTACAAGGCAATTTTCAGCATGCCCTAGTGGTGGTGGATCAATTCACTAAATGGATCAAAGCATTCCCCTGCTGCTCCAACACCGCAATCACAGCAGCCAAAACACTATTGAATCATGTGTTTTGTAGGTGGGGAGTACCAGTACAAGTGGACAGTGATCAAGGTTCACACTTTACCAGTAAAATTTTTACCCACCTGCAGGAAGTGTTGGGGATAAAACACAAATTACATATTGCTCATCACTCCCAGTCGTCCGGAGGGGTCAAAAGGGGAAACAGGACCCTCAAGTTAATGTTAAAAAAATTGTGCGCGGACCACCCCACTCAATGGGCTAACATGCTGCCAATGTGCTTAATGGCAATGAGGTCCACACCTCATAGAACAACAGGGGTCTCCCCATATCAGGCCATGATGGGGAGGTTCATGAGAACACCAGGCCAGCTAACACTAACAGGGATGAGTCCCTTGAAAATGAAAACATGTAGTTCCAAGTGGCTGGAACAAGTGGTAGATCACACCGATCAGATCAATCGATTTGTGGCCACCACATTGGGGAAGTCAAAAAGACAAATTAAAAGGTACTTTGACAAGACAGTACGTCCCTTTGTATATCAGGTGGGAGATTCAGTAATGATTCCAAATTATAGGAAAAAGAAGCTGCCTTTGAGCCCAGGTGGTGAGGACCGCATAAGATTATAGACCGATTGAACTCGCGGTTTATTTGATTCAGTTCCCGGGGAAAAAGGGTGTTAAGTGTAAGAAGTGGTTTCACATTAATCAGTTAAAAACTGCCAAAGAGTAAATACTGCACTGATCTTGTTTCCCCACAGGCCATGTTACGGATCCTCACGATTGTCAGGACGATACTGGCCACGACCGAAGCCGAGGGAAGATGAAGAAGCGGGAGCTGCAGCATGACTCACGAATATCATCATCAATCATCAGTGTGCTTTGAAAAGCGATGGTGCACTGAAGATACAGGAAGGGGAGGGTCTCCACTGGAGATGTTATTGTACTATAGTAAATCCCCTACATGGCCTACACCTTACGAGGTGGGGACCAAGTCAGGCCATCCACTTTTCTCTCCCTCCCTCTCAATGTTTATGATATGTGATCCCTGAGGAGATAAACCATATGAGGGGCCAATAAGGATATTTCCCACTCATGGTGGGAAGTTTGTAAGAATAAAAGTGCTTATTAATAATTAAAATTGATTCTGTGTATGTATAAATGTTAAAAGTGTAGATTATACGGAAAGGTCTGTTTGTGTTGAAACAAAATTAAAGCCCACAAGTTGCCAGCATGAGCTGAGTTTTGAAACAAAAGAAACAAAATGAAAGCCCCCAGAGGTTGCCGCATGGGTTTTGTGTATTGGAAAGGCATTTCATCTAATCAAGAGATGGCTGAGCCAGGCCAGACAGCCACATGTGTGAGGAGAGCCAGTGGGGAAACTGCCTTGGAACCAAGGTCCAATCGTGAGGCTTTCGGAGGGACAATGGCTTTGAGAGGTTAAAAGAACTCGGCCAAAGACTTTTCTCTCTCTCCTGAACCAGCCAGCCAAAGGGAAGTAACGTATATCACTCTTTATTATAACCTCATTGTATCTGTTGTAACTAAGATGGATGTGCATGTGTGTGTGTTTTTTTAATAAACTGTTCCAATTGTTTTAGAAGAATTGTCTCACTGTCAAATTTAATGCCAGAGATTTAGAAATCTTACATTTAGTGCCATGAAGATGCACTTCGAGCATTTCAGCCTGAGTCGCACTCTGTCCAGATGATGTCGAACCTCTTCCAGATTGTTCAGATGTTCCTCGGAGTCACGACTTGTGATCAGGATGTGACGGTTCTGGGAACGGACTTCAGTAGACTCTCCATGTTCCTCTGAAATATTGCTGCAGCCAAGCGAATTCCAAAAGGGCATCTGTGATAAATAAACAGTCCTTTATGCGTGTTAATGCATGTAAGTCTCTTTGACGTCTCGACCAGCTCCTGTGTCATGTAGGCCGACGTCAAGTCCAGTTTGGTGAACGATTTCCCCCCCGGCTAGCATTGCAAACAAGTCATCAGCCTTCGGTAACGGGTACTGATCTTGTTTCGAAATCCTGTTGATCGTAGCCTTGTAGTCTCCACAGATTCTGACTGTGTCATCACTTTTCAGCACAGGAACAATGGGGCTGGCCCATTCATTAAATTCAACCAGTGATATGATCCCTTCACGCTGGAGTCTGTCCAGTTCGATTTCAACCTTCTCTCTCATCATATATGGAACTGCCCGAGCTTTATGATGGACGGGTCTTACATCTGAGTCCACGTGGATCTGCACCTTGGCTCCCGTGAAGTTGCTGATGCCTGGTTCGAACAGCGAGGGGAACTTGCTCAGTCTTTGGGCACATGTATCTTTCTCTGACGACAACGCCTTGATGTTGTTCCAATCGCATCTGATTTTTTTCAAGCCAGTTCCTGCCGAACAGTGTTGGGCCATTGCCTGAGACCATCCATAGCGGTAACTCATGAACCGTACCGTCATACGACACTTTAATTGTGGCACTGCCAATCACCATTATGAGTTCTTTGGTATACGTGTGCAACTTGGCATTGACTGGACTCAGCCTGGGCCTCACAGCCTTAGTATCCCACAGGTTATCGAATGCCCTCTGGCTCATTATCGATTGACTCACCCCCGTGTCCAGTTTCATTGATACCGGCACCCTATTAAATTTCACATTGATCATTATCGGTTTGCTCTTAGTTAGGAACGAGTACAGTCCATACACCTCCTGCTCTGGTATCTCGGATTGCGTATCCGGATCCGCGTTAGTCTGACCATCATCCTCCACGTGTTGTGTTGCTGCACGTTTGCTCATCTCCAGACACTTGCGCTGCAGATACCCCACTCTCAAAGACAGCCTTTGCAACTATATTGCTTAAATCGGCACTGCTGGTGTCAGTGATTTCCCCCACAACACCAACACGGAAAAATCGGATGCATTCCCGTTGGCGGACTTTGGGTAGCCACAGGTTTCGCGTATGCAGTCGGGTAGGCCCTGCCATGTGCCACTCTGCTGAACGCCAAATCAATCATATTTACAATATTTACCGAGTTTCGATTTTTCACTGATATCTGTTTTGGGCTTCTATCCGTCATCATGCATGACTGAGCGATCGTGATGGCCCTGTTCAAGTCCAACGTCTCCACCGCCAGTAGTTTACGCAGGATCAGCTCGTGGTTGATGCCGATTACAAAGAAGTCCCGCAGCACGTCTGCCAACACAGCCCCGAACTTACATGGTCCCACTAGACGTCTCAGGCGGCAAAGAATTCCGCCGCATTCTGGCCTTCTGAGCGAACGTGTGTGTAAAATCTGTATCTCGAGATGATGATGCCTTCGTCTGGCTTAAGATGGTCCTGTACCAGTGTACACAATTCTTCATACGTCTTCTCTGTTGGACTCACAGGCAGGAGTAAATTCTTTATCAGACCATAAATCTTTGGACCGCAAACCGTGAGGAACACCGCCCGGCGCCGAATTACGTCGCCAACCTCCTCCATTTTGTTGGCCACGAAGAACTGGCTCAAACGGCTCACAAAGTCTGCCCAATCGCTCCAACAATCCAATTATGCTCATTTTTGCACCCAAAGGTTCTTGTTGCCTCGTCGCCAAATGTTGTGTATGCAATAACTGTTAGACTGAGTACTGTTTAACTCCAAGAGGTATGACCCTGGCTCTGCTTTATTAAGGCCCAAAGTGAATAATATTCAAAGTGGCTGGCCTTTTATACTTGGACTGCACATGCGTGCGTGCAGCCCATTGGCCTCCAACAGTGACGCCATCTAGTGGCTAGTGATCCCAAAAGTACATACATGACATCCTGCTACTACATTCTTAATAATGGACTCCAGCATTTTCCCAATGACAGATGTTAGGCTAACTGGTCTATAGTTTCCTGCTTTCTGTCTCCTTCCTTTCTTAAATAGTGGTGTTACATTTGCGGTTTTCCAATCCGCTGAGACCTCTCCAGAATCCAGGGAATTTTGGTAGATTACAACCAATGTATCCACTATTTCTGCAACCACTTCCTTTAAGACCCTAGGATGCAAGCCATCAAGTCCAGGGGACTTGTTCATCCTTAGTCCCATTATTTTACCACGTACTACTTTTTTGGTGATAGTGATCATTTTAAGTTCCCCTCCCCCAATAGCCCCTTTGATTATCAAAATGAGAAAGAAACTATTGTCGCTGACTTGCACCGGGAGGATATTGTTCAGAATCTTGAGAGGAAGAAGGATATGATTTTTTTGCCTTGTATTAAAAAAACAATGGCATTAAGGCTGTTTTGTGTACTACACAGAGAGCTTTTTTAAAAATAATGATGACGTTGCCATGGATCATCTGCAGTGCACTCAGAGGGACACCTACAGTGCATCACAGGAGCTAGAGCAGAGACAGCAGCTAAACTCGCAGTGATAATGGTCTCTGCTCCCTCTTTAGTGGCATGTTGCACAATTCATGTGCCATGGTAAAGGGGGAACGAGTGAGATGGGAGAAATATGATGCTGTATAATGTGGCAATATAAAGAAAAGAAAATCCTGCCCACACAGTCGCAGTCCATAACCAAATTCTATGGTGTACCAGTGTTTGTGAGAATCAGACATGCCTCATCTAGGCCACATTCCTAGCCCAGCTTGTTGCATGTTAGACATCATTCTGGCTGTGCATTGTATAAGCAGCCCACAATTTTGTCTCTGGAACTGCAAGCTTTGACTTGGCCAGCAGAGGGCACAAATAAACTATGAGATAGACTTGACTACAATGTTTCCAACATTGTTCTAAAGTGTTAGAAGATTAGGGATGAATTTCCTTGAAGTGATTTATGACACTTTTGCATCTTTAAAAACATTTTTGCGTGCGTCAGTGGCCTGTTGAGGGAGTTACACACGTGTTAGATAAGTCTGCTTATTTGCATAGCCATTGGTGTAATCATTGGTGTAAATTTGTGTAAAATGGGTGTAAGCAGCTGAACTGCTAGAAACTTTTGTGCAACCTTTACAAAGGCTGTTCGGCCTGCACTCTTCAGCAGCAGACTATAGGACAAACAGGTAAAAAGAGGAACCATGCTTGTTTCTTTCACATCATTCTCAAATAACTTCACTGTTTGTTTTGACCATAAAATTATTATTTGTGCAGGGCCTTATACCATCAAGAGAAGGACACAGAACCTTAAAGGTGCAGACCTCCAAGTCCTCCTTGAGGAGATTACAAGAAGGATATACAGACTGTTGTGTGTGGCTGATGCCAAACCTGCCAGGAAGGTAACTTGTAATGCTGTGGCTCAGTGGATAGTGCTCTTGTCTCTGAGACAATAGGTTGTAGGCTCAAGTCCCACTCCAGAGACTTGAGCACAAAAATCTAGGCTGACACTCCAGTGCAGTACTGATGGAATGCTGCACTGTCAGAGGTGCTATGCTTCAGATGAGATGTTAAACTGAGGCCCTGTCTACCCTCTCAGTTGGATGTAAAAGATCCCATGACACCATTTTGAAGACGAGCAGGGGAGTTATGCCTGGTGTCCTGGCACTGGGTACAGCAAATGCTATGCACCCGACAACATCCCGGCTGTCATGCTGAAGACTTGTGCTCCACCCTCTAAGTGAAGAAATTTCTCCTCATCGCAGTCCGACATGGCCGACCACTTATTCTAGACTCCCCATCCAGGGAAAACATGCTCCCTGCAACTAACCTGTCAAGCCCTGAAAGAATTTTGTATGTCTCAATGAGATCACCTCTCATTCTACTAAACTTTAGAGAATATAGGCCTAGTCTACTCAATCTCTCCTCATAGGATAATCCCCCCATTCCAGGAATCAGTCTGACCTTTGTTGCACTCCCTCTATGGCAAGTATATCCTTCCTTAGATAAGGAGACCAAAACTGTACACAATACTCTAGGTGTGGTCTCATCAGGGCCCTGTATAATTGAAGATGTGCTCCAGAACTAACTGCGCCGTTAGCCAAGATGTTCCAGTATAGCTACAACACTATCATCTACCCGACAATGTGGAAATGTATGTTCTGTCCACAAAAGCAGGAAAAATCCAATCCACCCAATTACCACCTCATCATCAGCAAAGTGATGGAAGGTGTCGTCGACAGTGCTATCAAGCAGCACTTACTCATAAATAACCTGCTCACCACTGCTAAGTTTGGGTTCTGCCAGGACCACTCATCTCCAGACCTCATTACAGCCTTAGTTCAAACATGGACAAAAGAGCTGAATTTTAGTGGTGAGCTGAGAGTACCTGCCCTTGACATCAAGGCAGCATTTGACCGAGTACGGCATCATGGAGCCGGAGTAAAATTGATCGATGGGAATCATGTGGAAAACTTTCCACTGGCTGGAGTCATGCCTAGCACAATAGAAGATGGTTATGGTTGTTGTAGGACAATCATCTCAGCCCCAGGACATCAGTTCAGGAGTCCCTGAAGGCAGTGTCCTAGGCCCAACCACCTTCAGCTGCTTCATCGATGACCTTCCCTCCATCATAAGGTCAAAAGTGGGGATGTTCACTGTTGATTGCACATTGTTCAGTTCCATTTGCAACTCCTCAGATAATGAAGCAGTCCATGCCCGCATGTAGCAAGACCTGGACGACATTCAGGCTTGGGCTGATAAATGACAAGTAACACTCACACCACACAAGTGCTAGGCAATAAACATCTCCAACAAGAGAGAGTCTAACCACTGCCCCTTGATATTCAACAGCATTATGATCACCGAATTCCCCACCATCAACATACTGGGGGTCACCATTGACCAGAATCTTAACTGGACTAGCCACATAAATATTGTGGCTACAAGAGCAGATCAGAGGCTGGGTATTCTGTGGCGAGTGTCTCCCCAAAACCTTTCCACCATCTTCAAGGCACAAGTCAGGAGTGTGATGGAATACACTGCATTTGCCTGGATGAGTTGAGCTCCAACAACACGTAAGAAGCTTGACACAATCCAGGACAAAGCAGCCCACTTGATTGGCACCTCATGCACCACCTTAAACATTCACTCCCTCCACCACGAGCGTACTGTGGCTGCAGTGCATACCATCTATAAGATCCATTGCAGGAACTCACCAAGGAATATTCGACAGCACCTCCCAAACCTGTAACTTCAACACCTAGAAGGACAAATGCAGCAGGTGCATGGGAACACCACAACCTCCAAGTTCCTCTCCAAGTCACACACCATCCTGACTTGGAAATATATCACCACTCCTTCATTGTCACTGTTTCAAAATCCTGGTACTCCCTCCCTAACAGCACTGTGGGAGTACCTTCACCACACGGACTGCAGTGGTTCAAGAAGGCTGCTCAGCAGCACCTTCTCCAGGGCACTTAGGGATGGGCAATAACTGTTGGCCTTCCCAGTGACAACCACATCCCATAAATGAATTAAAAAAAATTAACAACCCGGAAATCCTTTCCTCCACTTTAACAGCCTCAGACACCTGACATACCTTACTTTAGCTCGCTCATGCCACTTGGCACATACTCCTCAACTGCTAGACTCAGTCTTCTTGCAGGACAAAATGCCATTCAGCCAGAGGCAAGCTGTGAGAGGGGGCATCCCCACCTTTAAACCCCTCACCTTCTTCAAGCAGAATGCTATGGAGCTAGTGGGGACTCACTCAACGCTTGCTGTGAAAGATGATGAAATCGACAACACCTTGCTGGTGCAGGTTAATGACTGAATATCAACACTGTCACCCTGGAATCCATGTCAAGCAGTATACAGACATAACGTTCCATTTCTTCATAATGCCCACTCATTCTTAGCTTTCCTGCAAATACACCACAGCAATGGTGGGCAGAGGAGGTGGAGCTCTCATCACATTTGACGCAGAAGAGGAGTTACAAAATTGGAACACCTTCCCCATAATGCTCCAGGATCCTGCTTCATCTTCCTCGACATGAACCCTTGCCAACTCACTCCCTGTGATGCTTGCTTCTTCACTCTCAGGTGTCAGCTCACATACTTTCACTTGGGGACAATTAGATAGCATTAGTGAGGATGTGACACCAGGTGTTTCACAGGGCACAAGGGACCTAGAGGAATGGGAAGCAAGTGAGGAAGTGCCACCTTCCGAGTCTGTGCTGATAAGAAGGCTTCCAAGAGTTTCAGAACATTTAGACTCAGAATATGTGGATATTTGCCTGAAATGAAGGATATTGGAGGAACATCGTAGCAGGCTCTGAGGTCAATCTCCAAAGGTGTGTGGCAACTGACAGATGTAACTCTCGAATCTACAGCTGTCCTTTGCAGCAATATCAGAGCTTTCTCTTCCTTGCAGGCATCAATACAGCTTTATTGAAATTGGCATATTCAAAGCTAAGAAGGAGCCAGGGACCAATAGGTATCTCCACCTACTAAAATCACCATAGGCAGTCCCTCGGAATCGAGGAAGATTTGCTTCCACTCTTAAAATGAGTCCTTAGGTGGCTGAACAGTCCAGTATGAGAGCCACAGTCCCTGTCACAGGTGGGACAGATAGTCGTTGAGGTAAGGGAGCGTGGGACAGGTTTGCCGCATACTCTTTCCGCTGCCTGCGCTTGATTTCTGCATGCTCTCGGCGATGAGACTCGAGGTGCTCAGCGCCCTCCTGGATGCACTTCCTCCACTTAGGGCGGTCTTTGGCCAGGGACTCCCAGGTGTCAGTGGGGATGTTGCACTTTATCAGGGAGGCTTTGAGGGTGTCCTTGTAACACTTCCTCTACCCGCCTTTGTCTCGTTTGCCGTGAAGGAGTTCTGAGTAGAGCGCTTGTTTTGGGAGTTTCGTGCCTGGTATGCGAACGATGTGGCCTGCACAGCGGAGCTGATCAAGTGTGGTCAGTGCTTCAATGCCAGGGATGTTGGCCTGGTCGTGGACGCTAATGTTGGTGCGTCTATCCTCCCAGGGGATTTGTAGGATCTTGCGGATGCATCGTTGGTGGTATTTCCCCAGCGACTTGAGGTGTCTACTGTACATGGTCCATGTCTCTGAGTCATACAGGAGGGCGGGTATCACTACAGCCCTGTAGACCATGAGCTTGGAGGCAGTTTTGAGGGCCTGATCGTCAAACACTCTTTTCCTCAGGTGGCCGAAGGCCGAAGTATCCACTACAGACCCAATCCACGTCTAGACCGGGGTCAAACAGGGCTGTGTCATTGCCCCAACTGTCATGTATCTAGACATGTTACTGCCTGTACTATTACATATGATGTGCCACCAGAGGGCACTACTGTGGGAAACTTCTACACCAGCTGTATGGTCACTAAGGTGTGCCACCAGAGGACACTGTAGTGGGTGACTTGTAGGTTACCTGTACAGGTGTGCCAGGCCTAGTATAAAAAGCAGGCCACCATGTGTGATCCTCACTCTGGAGGTACATTAAATGGACTAAGGTCACTACAGTTCAAGTACAATACGTTGCCTCGTGGAGTCATTATCAGAGCATCTAAAGACATAACACCAACCCTCTTCTCAATCTTCCTCGCTGCCATGCTCCACCTCATAGCCTCCACGTCCATGGAAGCAAACACTGCACCTCTGGAGGCAATAGAGGACAGAATGGAGCACAGCTTTTGGACTATGGTGAATGCTACATCTTGAGGCTTTCATGATGTGACATAGCTGCCTTTAGATCAGCTAGCCCACTGATCATTAGGGCCACAGATCTAGGGGCTGGTGGAATGGCAACAGCTGGCATCCATCTCTCTGCTATTGCTGTTTCTCAGAACAACAGCACATACCCAGCCTCTGGCCTTCCCCCTCAGAGAACCACAACAGTGTCACATGCAAAGTGAGACCTGGCTGCCCAGGAACAAGTTCCAGAGATGCAGCCAGCAGCGGCTCCCTGGAAGGAGCAAACTGCCATGAGACCTAATACAGTAACGAGAACAAATGGAGGAATAAACTTCTTTGAACGGAGGCCTAACCAGTCCCCATCCACTGCCATCCTGCACTGCCTGGCTGAACTTATTCTTACATTGAACAACTTCTCCTTTGATTCCATACACTTTCTCCAAATAAAAGGTGTTGCTGTGGGAACCTGCATGGGTCCTAGCTGTACATATGACTTTGTGGGATACATGGAACATTCATTGTTCCAGTCCTACTCAGGTCCCCTCCCTCATCTCTTTTTCTGGTACATTGAGAACTGTATTTGTGCTACTTCCTGCTCTTGCCCCGAACTGGAAAATGTCATCAACTTTGCTTTCAATTTCCTCCCTTCCCTCACCTTCACATGGTCCATCTCCGACTCTTCCTTTCCCTTCCTCAACTTCTCTATCTCCATTTCTGGGATTAAGCTGTCGACCAATATCTAATTTCAGGCCACTGACTTTCACAGCTACCTGGACTACAATTCCTCCTATCCCGATTCCTGTAAAGACTCTATTCCATTCTCCCAGTTTTTCCATCTCCGTCGCATCTATTCTGACGATGCCACCTTCCATACCAGGGCTTCTGATTTGTCTTCTCTTTTCTTCAACTGAGGATTTCCCTCCACTGTGGTTGACAGAGCCCTCAACCATGTCCATCCCATTGCCCATACTTCTGCTCTCACCCCTTCCTCTCCCTCCCAGAACCATGATAAGGTTTCCTTTGTCCTTATCAACCACCCCACCAACCTTCACATTCAACGGATCATCCTCCGCTATTTCTGCCACCAGCGTGATCCCACCACCAAACACATCTTTCCCTCCCCTCCCCTTTCAGCATTCTCTTACACCTTTGTCTACTCTTCAATCACTCCCAACACACACTCCCCTTCCCATGGCACCTTCCCATGCAAGCGCAGGAGATGCAACACCTGCCCTTTTACCCCCTCCATTCCCACCATCCAGGTGAAATATTGATTTACTTGTACTTCTTTATGTCATGTATGTAACCACAATGTAACACCATTGTATTACTGTATACACTCAACCTAGATGCACACCTTAACCAGAAGGGGTGAACTTGTGGAGACACTCCTTACCTGATCACACAGGTATAAAAAGGCAGGTCCCACGCAGGGTCATCATCTTTGGAGTCCTGTGAATAAAGTGACCTTGTCCCCAGAATGTGCCTCGTGTGGTTTCATACTGCAGAGTAAAGACTTTACATTGGCGACGAGAAACGAGAATTCACGACCCACGAGAATGGCCACTGATAACACAGAGGAACGGTACTGTGTTGGGGAAGACTGGGATGATTTTGTCGAGAGGCTTCAGCAAAGCTTCGTTACAAAAGAATGGCTGGGGGATGCAGCGGCCGACAAGCAAAGGGCTCATCTTTTGACCAGCTGCAGACCAAAGACTTACGCGCCCATGAAGAACTTACTAGCACCCGAAAAGCCAGAAGACAAAACCTTTGAAGAACTTAGCAAATTGCTCGGGGAGCACCTCAAACCGGCGAGTAGCATACATATGGCCCAACACAGATTCTACACCCACCGACGTCGTGAAGGACAGAGCATACCGGACTTTGTAGTGGACCTCTGGCGTTTGGCCAGCCTCTGTAAGTTCACAGACGCCTGCAGGGGGGAGATGCTAAGGGACTTCTTTATCGAGGGCATCGGTCATGCGGGAACTTTTCACAAATTAATTGAGATCAAGGATTTGACCTTGGAAGGGGCGGCGTTGATAGCTCAAACTTTCATGGTGGGGGAGGAAGAGATGAAAATAATATACGTGCGCAATTCTGCCTCTAACGCGCCGATGGATCACATAGTCAACATCATCAATGAGACTCAGAGCCCCGCAGACAGGCAGGGGCAGTCCGACACTCCCCAGGCAGCAATAGACCCCAGAGTAGGACTTCAACAGAGACAATGGCAGGCTGAACGGACATTCACGCCATCACAATGGGCAATGCGGCCCGGGATGGGGCCCTTGACACCCGCTAATAGGATACTTAAGAGCAGTCAAAGGGACAGTCAGTGCGGAATGCCTGGCCATAGTCCCTTTGTTCCCAACAATGGAAACTTTAACTCATGCTGGAGGTGTGGGGGAAAACACTCAAGCTAGATCTTGCAGATTTCAACAGTTTGTCTGCAGGAACTGCAATCTCAGTGGCCACTTAGCTCGAATGTGCAGGAAGTCTGCAACCAGACTAATATATGAGGCGGATGGACCAGAAGAGGGTTCTTTGAGGCAGGATGACTTTTGGGGCAAATCGATGGATGCTGAGGATCAGCGGGTCCATGTGGCGAATATTCACAGTTCATACACCAAAACGCCACCAATGATGATGAGGGTTTTATTAAACGGTATCCCAGTACGCATGGAGCTGGACGTTGGGGCCAGCCAGTCACTCATGGGCGTTCAGCAATTTGAGAAGCTATGGCCACTTAAAGCCAGTAGACCCAAATTAACACGTATTGAAACACAATTACAGACTTACACTAAAGAAATCATTCCGGTGCTAGGCAGTGCAATGTTGGCTGTCACACACAATGTGTTAGTGAATCGGCTGCCACTCTGGATTGTCCAGGGCAATGATCCCGCACTGTTGGGAGGAGCTGGTTAGCCGAGATGAACTGGAAATGGGGGGATGTTCACGCAATGTCATCTGTGGAGCGAAGTTCGTGCTCACAAGTCCGACAACAATTCGATTCACTATTCCAACCTGGCGTCGGGACTTTCAAAGGCACTAAAGTAGTGATACACATCACCCCGGATGCCAGTCCAGTGCACCACAAAGCCAGAGTGGTGCCGTATGTGATGCAGGAAAAGATCGAGAGCGAATTGGACCGGCTGTTGAGAGAGGGCATCATCTCGCCTGTTGAATTCAGCAGCTGGGCGAGCCCCATCATTCCTGTACTAAAAGCGGATGGCTCTGTCAGGATCTGTGGCGACTACAAGGCCACCATTAATCGGGTGTCCCTACAAGATCAATACCAGCTCCCAAGAGCGGAGGACCTCTTCGTCACGCTGGCAGGCGGCAAGCTGTTCACCAAGTAGGACCTCACTTCAGCCTATATGACCCAGGAACTGGCCGACGAATCTAAACTACTGACCACCATCACCACGCACAAGGGACTGTTCATTTATAACAGGTGCCCATTTGGCATTCGATGTTGGGAAAGTCCAGAACCAGTCTAAGGATAAGGGGTAAGCCATTTAGGACCGAGATGAGGAGAAACTTCTTCACCCAGTGAGTATTGAACCTGTGGAATTCTCCACCACAGAAAGTTGTTGAGGCCAATTCACTAAATATATTCAAAAAGGAGTTAGGTGAAGTCCTTACTACTAGGGCGATCAAGGGGTATGGCGAGAAAGCAGGAATGGGGTACTGAAGTTGCATGTTCAGCCATGAACTCATTGAATGGCGGTGCAGGCTCGAAGGGCCGAATGGCCTACTCCTGCACCTATTTTCTATGTTTCTATGTTTCTATGATCAGCGGCCGCGATTTTTCAACCAAACATGGAAAGCCTGCTTAAATCCATTCCTGGATCGATCGTATTCCAAGACGACATCCTCATCACGTCTCGAGACACCAAGGAACACCTCCACAACCTGGAGGAGGTGTTACGCCGACTGGATCGGGTAGGCCTGCGACTCAAGAAGTCTAAATGTGTGTTCTTAGCTCCTGAGGTTGAGTTTCTGGGCAGGAGGGTTGCTGCAGATGGGATTCGGCCCCCGAATCCAAAACAGAGGCGATTCGACGTGCACCCAGACCCTGCAACACATCAGAGTTGCGTTCATTCCTGGGACTGTTGAACTATTTCGGGAACTTTCTGCCAAACTTGAGCACGTTGTTGGAGCTGCTACACATGCTCCTGCGTAAGGGTTGCGTTTGGTTTTGGGGGGACTGTCAGGAATGGGCTTTTGATCGGGCGCGAAACCTACTTTGTTCAAACAAGTTGTTGACCCTGTATGACCCCTGTAAAAAATTGGTTCTGACATGTGATGCATCGTCCTGCGGGGTTGGGTGCGTGTTGCAGCAGGGCAATGCTGAGGGTCAACTCCAACATGTGGCTCATGCATCCAGGTCGCTCTGTCAAGCAGAGCGGGGATATGAGATGGTCAAGAAGGAAGTGCTTGCATGTGTCTATGGTGTAAAAAAAATGCATCAATACCTCTTTGGTAGGAAGTTTGAATTAGAGATGAACCACAAGCCATTAACATCCCTGTTGTCAGACAGCAAGGCTATCAATGCCAACGCATCAGCTCGCATACAGCGATGGGCTCTCACACTGGCTGCTTATGACTACTCCATCCGGCACCGGCCCGGCACTGAAAACTGCGCTGACACGCTCAGCAGGCTTCCACTGGCCACCACTGAGGGGGCAGCGGAGCAAAGCGCTGAGATGGTCATGGCTGTCGATGCCTTTGACAGCGCAGGCTCCCCATCACAGCCCGCCAGATCAAAATCTGGACCAACGGAGATCCCCTCCTATCCCTGATTAAGAAATGTGTCCTGACTGGGGATTGGGCGCCCGCACACGGAGCATGCCCTGAGGAGGTCAGACCGTTCCACAGACGGATGGATCAGCTTTCCATCCAAGTCGACTGCCTACTATGGGGCAGCTGGGTAGTTATGCCCCAGAAGGGCAGGGAGGCATTCATCAGGGAACTCCACAGCGAGCACCCAGGCATTGTGCTGATGAAGGCCATTGCCCGGTCACACGTTTGGTGGCCTGGAATTGATTCAGACCTGGAACACTGTGCTCGCAGGCGCAGTCAGGCCGAGAGGTGGGAGTTCCTGGTGTTGGTGAGGCCTATAAAGGCTCAGCGGCAGCGAGAAGCGGCGGCAGTCCGAGAGGCGGGAGTTCCTGACGTTGGTGAGGCCTATAAAGGCTCAGCGGCAGCGAGAGGCGGCGGCAGTCCGAGAGGCGGGAGTTCCTGGCGTTGGTGAGGCCGATAAAGGCCCAGCTTGTGCAGCTGCAGCGGGGAGAGAAGGCAAGAAAGAAGTAGAAAGAAATCAAAAGGTGACGTCACAGCCAAGGGGGTAAGTGATTGGCGAGTAGTTTTTTTTTTCTCTTCTATAACAGTGAGTAAACTTTAGCATTGTTTCTTATCTGAGGGTTAAGTCATGGCAGGATATGGTCACGTGATATGCTCCTCCTGTACCATGTGGGAACTCAGGGACGACACCAGTGTCCCTGACGACTACTTGTTCGGGAAGTGTGTCCACCTCCAGCTCCTGACGGTCCGCGTTGCGGAATTGGTGCTGAGAGTGGATTCACTCTGGAGCATCTACAATGCTGAGAATGACGTGAGTAGCACGTGTAGCGAGTTGGTCGTACCGCAGGGAAAGGGTACACAGCCAGATAGGGAATGGAAGACCAACAGGAAGAGCAGAGCAAGGAAGGTAGTGCAGGGGTCCCCTGTGGTCATCCCCCTGCAAAACAGATACACTGCTTTGGGTACTGTTGGGGGGGATGACTCATCAGGGGAGGGCAGCAGCAGCCAAGTTCATGGCACCGTGGCTGGCTCTGTTGCACAGGAGGGCAGGAAAAAGAGTGGAAGAGCAATAGTGATAGGGAATTCAATTGTAAGGGGAATAGATAGGCGTTTCTGCGGCCGCAACCGAGACTCCAGGATGGTATGTTGCCTCCCTGATGCAAGGGTCAAGGATGTCTCGGAGCGGGTACAGGACATTCTAAAAAGAGAGGGAGATCAGCCAGTTGTTGTGGTGCACATTGGTACCAACGACATAGGTAAAAAAAAGGATGAGGTCCTACGAAACGAATTTAAGGAGCTAGGAGCTAAATTAAAAAGTAGGACCTCAAAAGTAGTAATCTCGGGATTGCTACCAGTGCCACGTGCTAGTCAGAGTAGGAATCGCAGGATAGTGCAAATGAATACGTGGCTTGAGCAGTGGTGCAGCAGGGAGGGATTCAAATTCCTGGGGCATTGGAACCGGTTCTGGGGGAGGTGGGACCAGTACAAACCGGACGGTCTGCACCTGGGCAGGACCGGAACCAATGTCCTAGGGGGAGTGTTTGCTAGTGTTGTTGGGGAGGAGTTAAACTAATATGGCAGGGGGATGGGAACCAATGCAGGGAGACAGAGGGAAACAAAAAGGAGACAAAAGCAAAAGACAGAAAGGAGATGAGGAAAAGTGGAGGGCAGAGAAACCCAAGGCAAAGAACAAAAAGGGTCACTGTACAGCAAAATTCTAAAAGGACAAAGGGTGTTAAAAAAACAAGCCTGAAGGCTTTGTGTCTTAATGCAAGGAGTATCCGTAATAAGGTGGATGAATTAACTGTGCAAATAGATGTTAACAAATATGATGTGATTGGGATTACGGAGACGTGGCTCCAGGATGATCAGGGCTGGGAACTCAACATCCAGGGGTATTCAACATTCAGGAAGGATAGAATAAAAGGAAAAGGAGGTGGGGTAGCATTGCTGGTTAAGGAGGAGATTAATGCAATAGTTAGGAAGGACATTAGCTTGGATGATGTGGAATCTATATGGGTAGAGCTGCAGAACACCAAAGGGCAAAAAACGTTAGTGGGAGTTGTGTACAGACCTCCAAACAGTAGTAGTGATGTTGGGGTGGGCATCAAACAGGAAATTGGGGGTGCATGCAATAAAGGTGCAGCAGTTATAATGGGCGACTTTAATATGCACATAGATTGGGCTAAACAAACTGGAAGCAATACGGTGGAGTAGGATTTCCTGGAGTGCATAAGGGATGGTTTTCTAGACCAATATGTTGAGGAACCAACTAGGGGGGAGGCCATCTTAGATTGGGTGTTGTGCAATGAGAGAGGATTAATTAGCAATCTCGTTGTGCGAGGCCCCTTGGGGAAGAGTGACCATAATATGGTGGAATTCTGCATTAGGATGGAGAATGAAACAGTTAATTCAGAGACCATGGTCCAGAATTTAAAGAAGGGTAACTTTGGTTTAAAGAAGGTATGAGGCGTGAATTGGTTAGGATAGATTGCCGAATGATACTTAAGGGGTTGACTGTGGATGGGCAATGGCAGAAATTTAGAGACTGCATGCATGAACTACAACAATTGTACATTCCTGTCTGGCGTAAAAATAAAAAAGGGAAGGTGGCTCAACCGTGGCTATCAAGGGAAATCAGGGATAGTATTAAAGCCAAGGAAGTGGCATACAAATTGGCCAGAAATAGCAGCGAACCCGGGGACTGGGAGAAATTTAGAACTCAGCAGAGGAGGACAAAGGGTTTGGTTAGGGCAGGGAAAATGGAGTACGAGAAGAAGCTTGCAGGGAACATAAAGACGGATTGCAAAAGTTTCTATAGATATGTAAAGAGAAAAAGGTTAGTAAAGACAAACGTAGGTCCCCTGCAGTCAGAATCAGGGGAAGTCATAACGGGGAACAAAGAAATGGCGGACCAATTGAACAAGTACCTTGGTTTGGTATTCACTAAGGAGGACACAAACAACCTTCCGGATATAAAAGGGGTCGGAGGGTCTAGTAAGGAGGAGGAACTGAGGGAAATCCTTATTAGTCGGGAAATTGTGTTGGGGAAATTGATGGGATTGAAGGCCGATAAATCCCCAGGGTCTGATGGACTGCATCCCAGAGTACTTAAGGAGGTGGCCTTGGAAATAGCGGATGCATTGATAGTCATTTTCCAACATTCCATTGACTCTGGATTAGTTCCTATGGAGTGGAGGGTAGCCAATGTAACCCCACTTTTTAAAAAAGGAGGGAGAGAGATAACAGGGAATTATAGACCAGTCAGCCTGACTTCAGTAGTGGGTAAAATGATGGAATCAATTATTAAGGATGTCATAGCAGCGCATTTGGAAAGAGGTGACATGATAGGTCCAAGTCAGCATGGATTTGTGAAAGGGAAATCATGCTTGACAAATCTTCTGGAATTTTTTGAGGATGTTTCCAGTAGAGTGGACAAGGGAGAACCAGTTGATGTGATATATTTGGAATTTCAGAAGGCTTTCGACAAGGTCCCACACAAGAGATTAATGTGCAAAGTTAAAGCACATGGGATTGGGGGTAGTGTGCCGACATGGATTGAGAACTGGTTGTCAGACAGGAAGCAAAGAGTAGGAGTAAATGGGTACTTTTCAGAATGGCAGGCAGTGCCTAGTGGGGTACCGCAAGGTTCTGTGCTGGGGCCCCAGCTGTTTACACTGTACATTAATGATTTAGACGAGGGGATTAAATGTAGTATCTCCAAATTTGCAGATGACACTAAGTTGGGTGGCAGTGTGAGCTGCGAGGAGGATGCTATGAGGCTGCAGAGCGACTTGGATAGGTTAGGTGAGTGGGCAAATGCATGGCAGATGAAGTATAATGTGGATAAATGTGAGGTTATCCACTTTGGTGGTAAAAACAGAGAGACAGACTATTATCTGAATGGTGACAGATTAGGAAAAGGGGAGGTGCAACGAGACCTGGGTGTCATGGTACATCAGTCATTGAAGGTTGGCATGCAGGTGCAGCAGGCGGTTAAGAAAGCAAATGGCATGTTGGCCTTCATAGCGAGGGGATTTGAGTACAGGGGCAGGGAGGTGTTGCTACAGTTGTACAGGGCCTTGGTGAGGCCACACCTGGAGTATTGTGTACAGTTTTGGTCTCCTAACCTGAGGAAGGACATTCTTGCTATTGAGGGAGTGCAGCGAAGGTTCACTAGTCTGATTCCCGGGATGGCGGGACTGACCTATCAAGAAAGACTGGATCAACTGGGCTTGTATTCACTGGAGTTCAGAAGAATGAGAGGGGACCTTATAGAAACCTTTAAAATTCTGACGGGGTTAGACAGGTTAGATGCAGGAAGAATGTTCCCAATGTTGGGGAAGTCCAGAACCAGGGGACACAGTCTAAGGATAAGGGGTAAGCCATTTAGGACCGAGATGAGGAGGAACTTCTTCACCCAGAGAGTGGTGAACCTGTGGAATTCTCTACCACAGAAAGTTGTTGAGGCCAATTCACTAAATATATTCAAAAAGGAGTTAGATGAAGTCCTTACTACTCGGGGGATCAAGGGGTATGGCGAGAAAGCAGGAAGGGGGTACTGAAGTTGCACGTTCAGCCATGAACTCATTGAATAGCAGTGCAGGCTAGAAGGGCCGAATGGCCTACTCCTGCACCTATTTTCTATGTTTCTATGTTTCTACGACGTGTGCCCAGCTAGGTAATGCCCCCAGGGAGACCCCACTCAGCCCGTGGCCCTGGCCCACCAGGCCATGGTCACGTATTCATGTTGACTACGCGGGCCCGTTGATAGGTAAGATGTTCCTTATTGTGGTAGATGCGTACTCGAAATGGATCGAATGCATCATTCTGAATTCATGCACGTCATCCACCACTGTGGAAAGCCTACGTGCGATCTTTGCAACCCATGGCTTGCCGGACAGCCTGGTTCGTGATAATGGCCCATGTTTCACAGGGTACGAATTCCGAGAGTTTATGTCGGGCAATGGCATCAACCACGTCAGGACTGCGCCGTTCAAGCCGGCCTCCAATGGCCAGCCGGAACATGCGGTCCAAATCATTAAGCAAGTTATGCTCAGGATTCCAGGACCTTCCCTACAATGCCGCCTATCGCGTCTCCTGCTGGCTTATAGATCCCGACCGCACTCGCTCACGGGGGTCCTGCCCGCAGAGCTACTAATGAAACTGACACTCAAAACGCGGTTGTCCCTCATTCACCCAGTCCTGACCGACATAGTTGAGGGGAAGCGCAAGTCACAAAACGAGTACCATGACCGTAATTCGAGGGGGAGATGTATAGAAATAAATGATCTTGTATTCATCCTCAATCACGCCATTGGGGCCCAAATGTCTTGAAGGCACTGAAATTGACAAAGAGGGGAATAGGGTCATCGTGGTAAAACTCAACAATGGCCAGATATGCTGTAAGCATCTGGACCAAATTTAAAAAAAGTTCAGCTTCAACACGGAGGAACCTGAAGAATACCATGAGATGGAGCTCAGAACACCGCCAGTGAACGAGCAACAAGAGCAATCAGAAGAATGCACAGTCCCTGCGGTCAGCCCGGACAGGCCGGAATCACCACAGGTGACAGACACTCATGTCAGTGTCTAACAACTAGAGCCCCAACTGCGGTGCTCCACGAGGGAGCGTAGATCACCTGAAAGACGAAACCTATGATCCCAATAAGACTTTGGGGGGGCGGTGGGGAGGTGATGTCATGTATGTAACCACAATGTAACACCACTGTATACACTCAACCTAGATGCACACCTTGAGCACAAGGGGTGAACTTGTGGGAGACACTTCTTACCTGATCACACAGGTATAAAAAGGGAGGTCCCACGCAGGGTCATCGCCTTTTGAGTCCTGTGAATAAAGAGTTAAGGTCACAGAGTGACCTTGTCCCCAGAATGTACCTCGTGTGGTTTCATACTGTAGAGTAAGGACTTTACACTTTAAATTTAGTATACTGTATTCGCTGCTCACGATGTAGTCTCCTCTACATTGGGGAGACCAAATGCAGATTGGGTGATCGCTTTGCAGAACACCTCTGTTCAGTCCACAAGTGTGACCCTGAGCTTCTGGTCACTTATCAGCTTAATTCTCTGCCCTACTCCCACTCTGACTTCTCTGTCCACGGCCTCCGATACTGTTCCAGTGAAGCTCGGGGAATAACACCTCATCTTTTGACTCGGCACCTTCCAGACTCAACACTGAGTGCAATAATTTCAGATCATAATCATAACTCCCATTTTTTCAGTCAACAGCTGCTATTAATGAATGATTAAGGGATAACACAATGGCAGTAGAAAAAAGTGATGCTACTATCAGCAAGGCAAAAATAGAATCCACATGGATAGAGATAAAAGATAATAAAGGATCAATCACACTAATAGGCGTAGTCGATCGCCCACCGAATAGTGGAAGGGAGGTAGAGGATGAAATATGCAGACAAATTATGGAAATGAGTAAAAAAGATAGAATAATAATCATGGAGGATTTCAACTACCCCAACATTAATTGGACAGAAGCGGTAGGTAAAGAGAATAAGGGAATGGAGTTCCTGCGAAGGGTACAGGACTCCTTTCTAACCCAATATGTAAAAAGCCCAACAAGGGAGGATTCACTATTGGATCTAGTAATGGGAAATGAACCAGAGGAGATAAGAGAAGTAAAAGATGGGGAACATCTCGGCAATAGTGACCATAATATAACATGCTTTAATATAATAATGAGAAGGGCATAAGTATGGTGAAAACCAGGTTAATAGATTGGAGAAAAGTTGATTGAGGGGCTGAGAATAGAAGTTGGGGAAATAAAATGGGCAACAATATTGGCAAACCACAATGTAGAACAGCAATGGGAAGCATTTAAAATGGTGTTCAACTGAGTGCAGGAACAATATATTCTGTTAAAAGGAAAGAATGAAGTAAACGCTAATGAGACTCCATGGATGAATAAAGTCATAAGAGAACAATTGAGGATCAGGAAAGAGGCATGCATTAAGTACATAGACAGCAGGGGAGTGCATGATAAGGGAGAATACAAAGAGATTAGGAGAGAATTCAAAAAAAAATTAGAAAGGCAAAGAGGAACTATGCAATTAAATTATCAAGGAATGCAAAACAAAATAGTAAAATATTTTACTGGCACGTCAATAAAAAAAAGTAAGGTTGGGATGGGAATAGGGCCATTAAGGGATAGACATGATAATATCACAGGTACCGATAGAGAGATGGCAGAAATATTACATAATTATTTTGCTTCGGTATTTACCAGGGAGATAGAACATGACATTGGATGATGAGATTAGTAATGAGATAAATGCATTTAAAATAAAAAAGGGTGTATATTAAATAAAGTGCTTTTAAAATTAAAAAAAGGGGGATGTATTAAATAAACTAATCAAATGCACTAGACATTTGATATCGCCCATTTTGAGGCATTAATCCCGTGGGTAAGGTAACAATAGCACCCCCTCAAAGTTTGCCGCCTACGCAAAATTAGGTTTCTGTGCCCCAAGAGTGAAAGGGAGTGCTAAATCAGTCATTGTACAATTCTCTTAGGGCGGTGGAACCGAAAATCTCAGCGGTAAATTTCCAGAAGGAATGTGCTTGCTGCGAATGCTGTTAGACATCCTGTGGACAGCCGATTCGCCAAGGTGTGGTAAGATAAGTATACACAAGCACAGTTCCAACTTCTCAGTCTTCTCAGAGTGGGAAAATGGAGGAGGAAGGAGGTTGCCATTTTGCCCACTGCTTCTCAGCCACAGCCGTCGATACATTAGTGGAGGCAGTGGAGAGGCATTGGAATGTGCTCCAACCTTCCACTGGAAGGATGCCCGCTCCTAGAATCCTCAACATACTATGGAGGGAAGTGGCCCAGCACGGCTCTGCCAGGAACACGGTGGCCAGAACTGCGACACAATGTTGCAAGAAGTTCAATGACCTCACTAGGATCGTAAGGATGAGTACCCTTTCTACTAATGTTGCAATGCCACAATATGGACCTCACTGTCACACACAGTGTCAAGTCTTTGCAGTACCTGCTCTTTGACCATGTGTGCCAGGCCATGGTCTTCGTTAATGAAAACACCATAAAAGTTCAGGTGCAGTTCAGCAGTCATGCCCTGGCCATTCAAGCGATGCTGCCCTTCTTCCCTACTCAGCCTGGTCCCTCCATGCACTCCCCTTTCACTCTTGCTATGCGCTCGCAACACTTCAGCCTCAGCCTTTATCTTAGGTGTTTGTCACCTAATCCCACCGTTCACACAGCCACTCTGCACAGCCACACAAATTTAAATGGAGATCTGCACACTTCCATACAGTAGCAGCTATTCAACTATGGAAGGCACATTTGGCACACGATGAGCTGCACACTTACTCACACTTGCGTTTGTTCTTGCAATCAAAACTAGCACACAATAGGCATGAACAGAGGTGCACCGGAGGAGGGGAGCCTGACATCCAGGACCTTACGGAGGTGGAGGAGCGAGTGTCCGCCCTAATGGGCAAACTAGTTGGTGCGGTAACGGTCGGCAAAGCCGAACCCCCTGGGGACAGTGATGATATGTTAATGTCCTTTGCGTTTTATGTGAGACCCTTTACCCTTGGTACCACATGCCTTACCCACTTTACATATAAATGTCCAATGCCATCTCCTTCTTCCTTTTCTGCCCCCTCCCCTACTGCTAATCACGGTTCTGTTGCTTTGTGCTTACAGATGATGACCAGAAGCGTAGCAGCCTGCACGTGAGACCACCACACAGAGGAGACGAGGAGGAAGGGGACCAAAGTCTAGCGACAGAATGGAGCCCTCCATCGGCAGCACCGAGTTTGGACATCACCTCAGTGGAAGAGTCGACATTCCCGGGCTTTGAAGATCCTGAGGCTCCTGGCCCCAGTATCCTGCAGCAATGCCCAGTGCGAGAAGAAGCTCCCCGGAGAATGAGTCGGCCCATGAGTCCTGCTGAGAGACCTGGACATGGAGGCTATGTCCAGGGTAATGCACCGCGAGCTTATGGGTGCAGTGGAAAGGATCCCGTAGAGCATGGATGCACTTGCTCTGAGGTTAACGGAAGTTGCTTCAAGCATTGTCTGCCTCTCAGCAGCACAATGAGCCTGTTCTTTCCCGGTTACAGAGGGAGATGGACTCAATGAGTGACAGTGGCGTGCCAGAGGTGATGCGTGTGCCATGGTTGCCATGGCAGCAGCTATCACATCACAGGCTGAAGCCATGCAAGGTCTTCGTGACGTGATGCAGTCACTAGTTGCTGGCATCAACTCCCAGACTGCTGCATTTCAGACTCAGTTAGCTGTGAGTCAGTCTCAGATTGATGCCGTTCTCTCTGTGTTCCCCACAGTCCAACGGGGAAGTGACGGAGCCAAAGCAGGCCAGTAATCTGTGCTCCAACAGATTGCTCTGGATGCTGAGGCTCTGCCCTGGGGGAATGGCAGTGGGTTGCTGGAAATGGAACGTGCTGTCCTTGCTCAAGATGACAGCATTCCGGCATCCACCAATGCCACTACACCTTTGCACCTGCCACGGTATACACCCCAGCCATCTGAGACTGCTGCCACTGATGCTGAAGCGGTGCAGTCCGCAGCCAGGCCTTCCAGGCCCAGAGCACGTCCAGGATGTCCTGCTAGGCTGTCTGTAGTGTCTGCCTTACCAACACAGCAGCCCTCAGACAGCCTTGTTGCAAACACTGCGGCCGCATTAAGGAGGAGCAGTCGGCGTCGGGGGTGGGGGTGGGGGGTTAAGGAAAGGGGTGGAAAATCGCTGAGCAAGTCTCAATAAAGCCTTTGGCCATCATGGACAGATGTCCTCATCCTGTAAATATCATTGTAAATATCTCGTTGCTGTTGTTTGACGCCTGCTATTGGTGTATGGGTCTGGGCCTAATATGGCACATGGAAGCTGCTGTGTGGAACATAGCTCCTCCTAGTGGAGTATTGCTCCACCTAGTGGACAACCGATGTAATGCAACTACTGAAGTAAATACAATAAAAGGGTCATGTGGAAAAGTCACATGAAGTTCTGTTGGAGCCATCTTGTAGTGTGTGTTGTTAATGTTGTCGTAAAGAATGTATCACACGAGGATAAGATAATCGGATTCCCTAGCTGAAATTGTTATTGGTGGATGATCCAGCCAACCAACAGAGAGACGTTGAGAGGTTCTTTCGGAGCGAATGTGGAGCGGTTAGAAATATTTTTCACCGCAAATAATATTATCGAAGTCCTCAATGATGAAACTACAGCACTACAGTCCTGAGTCCCTGGAAATTGCTGAAAGTTATCATTTTGGAATACGAGATCAATTCATTGATGAGGGTATCAGTGAGTACAGTGTAGCTTTAAAAAATCTATCCATTCACTGTCATTTCAGAGGACCGAGCATTGCGTGACCACTTTGTTTGTGGGATGAAAAGTGAAGCAATCAGAAGAAAGTTGTTGACAACCCTTAACTTGACTTTTGATTTAGCTTGTCAGACATCTATGTTGATGGATATGTCTGACAAATACTCATGAGAATTTCGCACCATTTCCAGTCATCTGACAACTGAGGTGAGTCGCCTGCAGGTTAAAAGTAAAAAGGCAGTTGGGCCCCAAAGCCTGAGCAACTGGCCAAGTTAACAGTGAATTAAAGTCGTGCTTTCGGTGCCTGGGACAACACCTCACTCAAAGCTGTCCATATGTGAAGGCAGAGTGTTTCTGCTGCAAGAAAATTGAGCATCTTGCGAAGGCACGCCCCTGAAGAGTAAACTACCTTTCGATGCTAGAAGTAGAAATCACCAGACATTACATAGCATTGAAGAGAAGCAACAGGATGAGGAGGTTTTGGAGATACATGTCATCAGCAGCACGAGGATATCTAACAGCAATTCACGAAGTGTCGTCACCCAAGACATTGCAGGGACCAGGATACCCATGGAAATCGACACTGGTGCATCCATGAGCATAGTACCGGAATCGCTATATCTCGACAAGTTGCGTGATTTTCCACTGAGAAATCGAAGATAATGCTGCGAGACTACTCAGGAGAACAAATCCCTGTTGTAGGACGTATCACCAGAGCAGTGAAATATAAGGTTAAGTTTCAGAGCTAACCTCTCATAGTAGTGGCAGGGGACAAGCCTGCCTTGATAGGTAGAAATTGGTTGGGATCACTGAAGCTGGATTGTAATGAGATTTTCCGTCTGGAAACAAAATTTGCATCGAAAGATGACGTCATCAAACAGTATGCCAAGATGTTCCGCGAAACAGGCAGTCCGATCCAAGGCTTCAAGGCAAGTGTCAGAGTGCAGAAGGATGCTAGACCAGTTTACTACAAGCCACGTCCTGTACCATATGCACTCAAGGAGAAAGTTGAGCAAGAACTCAAAAGACTAAAAACTGAGAACATTATCTCTAAGGTAGATCTAAGTAATTGGGCTACACTCATTGTTGTTGTACCTAAGTCTGATAGTAAGGTAAGGTTGTGTGGTGATTATAAAGTAACCGTAAACCAAGTTCTAGAGATTAATCTACCCTTTCATTTATTCCATTCATAGGCGGTCCCTCGAACGAGGACGACTTGCTTCCACAAAAGCTCACAGATGTTTCAATGAAGGACTCGATGTTCCAGTCCTGAACTCCAATTGAGGGGGTGGAAGATGCCTGTGTGTGGATTTTTTTAACGTGTGGTGACCATTGCACATCAGCCACCACACGGGCTCGACAGAGCTAGGCCTTTATCCAGTGGCAAGGGTTGAACCAGGACGACTGGAGACCTGCTCTGCTGCACGACCTAGTGCGCACACCTATTGCAGTGTGGACAGGCCCATACCGCCCCTGGGCCCTTGGCTCTTCTGGGCCCCGTACCCTCATTCGCCACACCTTCGTCCACGATGTTCCATGGCCTGGCGCAACCCAATATACAGGCAACTCTCGATTATCTGGGTCCCTCGGGGATTGGGGTATGCTGGGTAAACAATTTCTCCGTTAGAGCGAGTTGACATTACAGTTAATGCTTACAGTTCTGCAGGTGTGCTCTAACCAATAGCTGTAGCATATCTTTTAATCCTTGAATTCTAGTCCTCTAGATCTAAAGACCATTTGGCTTGTTGATTACTTTCTGTAACTGTTCATGGCATTTTAATGAATTATGAGAGGCAGTGGACCTGTGTGCGAGCAGCAGTGGGAGCTGAGGCAAGGCAGAGCGCTTAAAAGCATGGCTCAACAGGCAACATTTGAAAGGAACATCAGAGTTTCAAAGTGACGTCACACACATGGAATTTTAAATGCCATTACGACAGTTTCCCATTGCATCCGTGTGCGGATAATCGAGAGTTGTCTGTATTGCCAAATGTAGAAGATTTGTTCACAACGCTGACAGGTGGCCAGATCTTCTCAAAGTTGGATCTGACAAATGCCTACTTACAACTTGAGTTAGATGAGGAATTGAAGTCATGCTTGACTATAAATACTCATCTAGGCCTATAACAATTTAATAGGCTACCATTTGGAGTGTCTTCCACCCCCGGCATATTCCAAGGGGTGATGAATCAGATTCTGCAAGGCATTGAAGGGATATTATGCAATTTAGATTACATATTCATTTCAGCACCAAACAGGCAAATCCATAATAACGTATTGAATGAAACGGTAAGCGAAGCACAGTGTACGAGTGACTGCTCGCAAGTGTGAGTTATTTCAAAACTCCATGGAGTACTTAGGGTATAGAGTAGACAAAGATGGGTTACATCCAACCAAGGGAAAGCTGGATGCAATCAAAAATGCACCCACTCCCAAGAATGTCACTGAACTTCGATCATTTTGGGGTCTTTTGAACTATTATGGGAAGTTCCTACCAAATTTGGCTACAGTATTACATCCACTGAATGAACTATTAAAAAAATAGGTCCATTGGAAGTGGTCAGGAAAATGCGAGACAACATTCAAGGAGTAAAAAAGACAGTTAGTAGAGAGTGCCATGTTAGTTCACTATACTGTATCTAAGGAGATCAAGCTATCATATGACGCCTCTCCGTATGGAGTTGGGTCAGTGATCTCTCATGTACTACATAGTGGGGAGGAGAGACCAATTGCTTTTGCTTCACGCACTCTCAATGCTAGTGAGCGTAATTATGCGCAGATCGAAAGAGAAGCTTAGGCATTGATTTTTGGGGTCAGGAAGTTCCACAAATACTTGTATGGTCATAAATTTACCATCGTTATAGACCCTAAGCCCCTGACAGCAATCCTCCATCCAAAGTCCCCAGTTCCAAACTTGGTGCAGCCCGAATGCAGAGATGGACTTTGATTTTGTCAGCGTTTATATATGATATTGAGTACAGGTGATCAGCTGATCACAGTAATGTTGATGCTATGTCCAGATTGCCATCCCCATCACAAGTTACACCCAATAGGGAAGAAGTGTTCAATTTTTCATACATTAATGAGCTGCCAGTCACAGCCGAAGAGATCGGTATAGCAACCAAAGGTAACCCAGTTATGTCAAAGGTGTATGATTACATAGCAAATGGATGGCCAAACCAGGTACCAGAGGAAGATATTCATCCATTCTTCGTTCGTAGGAATTAATTATAAGCGGATAAAGATTGTATCATGTGGCGTGCAAGAGCAGTTATCCGAAATAAGTTCAGATCCAAATTGGTAGGGGATTTTCATGACCAGCACCTGAGAATGTGCTTGACCAAGAGTTTTGCACGCAGTTACTTATGATGGCCAGGTCTAGATAAAGATATAGAGTATATCTTTAGTCAGTGTACTACATGTCAATCGGTTAACAGGAAACCACCATCAGTATCATTACAGCCATAGAAATAGCTTCCTAGGGTGACAAAGGTTACATGTAGATTTTGCTGAGCTAGAGGGAAATCAATTGTTCATTGTGATTGATAGCCATTCGAAGTGGGTAGAGGTGTTTCCAATGCAGAAAAAATAATAATTAAAACATTAGACAATTTGTGAAGATTGTTTTCTTCATATGGCCTCTCAGAAGAAATTGTGTCTGATAATCGGCCGCAATTTTGTTCAGAAGAATGTTCACAGTTCATGAGCAGAAACAGTGTGAACCATACCAAGGTTCCACCGTATCACCCTGCTTCAAATGGTGCAGCAGAGCGCACTGTACAAATTGTAAAATGTGCCCTCAGCAAGCAAATGTTGGATTCAAATCCAAGAAAAAGGCAGTTGCTGTTGGACCACAAATTGGCTAATTTTTTGATTAGTTATCATAATATTCCCCTTACACTGGTAGAACACCAACAGAGTTGTTTCTCAAACGACAGCCACGAACCAGGTTCTCATTGTTAAAGCCAACAGTTTTGGTTTCCATAATTACGAAAGGATATACTTGCTTTGGAGGCAGTTCAGAGAAGGTTCACTCAGTTGATTCCGGAGATGAGGTGATTGACTTATGAGGAAAGGTTGAGTAGGTTGGGCATCTACTCATTGGAATTCAGAAGAATGAGAGGTGATCTTATTGAAACGTATAAGATTGTGAGGGGGCGTGACAAGGTGGATACAGAGAGGATATTTCCACTGATGGCGGAGACTAGAACTAGAGGGCATGATCTTCGAATAAGGGGCCACCCATTTAAAACTGAGATAGGAGAAATTTATTCTCTCAGAGGGTTGTAAATCTGTGGAATTCGCTGCCTCAGAGAGCTGTGGAAGCTGGGAGATTGAATAAATTTAAGACAGAAATAGACAGTTTCTTAAACGATAAGGGGATAAGGGGTTATGGAGAGCGGGCAGGGAAGTGGCGCTGATTCCATGATCAGATCAGCCATGATCTAATTGAATGGCGGAGCAGGCTCGAGGGGCCATATGGCCTACTCCTGATCCTATTACTTACGTTCTTATGTTCTTATAAATAGAATCATAATAGAGGTAATGTAAGAAAGAGAAGTGTAACATTGAATCAGAAGGTTAGAGTGAAGAACCATCTCCATAAATTATTAAAGTGGTTACCAGGAAGAGTAGTGAAGATATGTGGTCCTCGCATATATTTGTTCAAGATGTTTGATCATAGAAAGGTTAGGTTTGTTCACATTGATCATATTTTACCTACAGATGTGGAAGGAGTTGAAAGTTGGACTGATTCGATTATTTCGGATGAGTCAGATAGTCTTGTTACAAGTAGAGTACCCATAGCAAATCCTACATCAAATGCACTAGAAACAAGTCCAGGAGAAAGTCAGAATTTAAGTCTGAGTCCGAGTCAGGCAGACAAACAGTCTGAAGTTGCAGAGAGTTCAAATGTAGATCAAGGGTTGTCCTTGGAGAAAAATTCTCCCCAGGCTTAGCCTGGAATGAGTCTATGGTTTGACACCATGTTTGGAAGGTTCTGATCGAGAGCGAAGGTATCCTCTTCGAAACAGAAAACCAGTGGTTAAGTTTGATTTGTAAATATGGCAAAATAAGACAATGGGCTAGATTTTACACTTTTTTTCCATACATAACGCTCACTTAATGTCCATTTTACCGCTGAAATGACGTATAACACCCAAATATCACCCACTTAGCCACAAAATGGAAACTGACTCCCATTTTCGGACACTTATTGCCGAGCGTTACTTTCCCCATGTGCGTATCGCCGGGAAAAAATAATACCGCCCGCCCACTTATTTTGGGCGGAATTCTCAGAATGGGTGAAATCAACGCCCATAATATCGGCCAGCTTTAGTTTCCGCACGGAATTAACGCCGAGATTCAATAATACCGACCGCCCATCTTTTTTTTCTCATAAAGATCACATTTGCCGAAACTAACGCCCAGGAGATCGCCCAGCGTCACTTTCACCACCTCGCACACATCTCGCCCACAATATCGCTCACCCAAAACACTGCTCAGAAAAAGTGGAACTGTTCTGAACGAATCACAGTGGTGTGGGCGCCATTTTTTAAATCGCAGGTCACTTCATTCAAAAGGCTGCTTCAACTTCGGGGGAGTTTGGATTGACTCTGGAGTCCTTCTCAGGCGAAGTGAACATCTCAAAAGACATATTTTCAGACTCTGGACTATTGGGGGTTTACTGTAGGTGTATTTTAGTGAGGAAATTATTACTTCTGGTCAATCGGTATTATATTTTCATTGCAATGGGGCCAACCATTTCTCACCCTGTATCAATTAATACGCAGATGCGGCAGAGTACAAATGGCTCAATGTCTGATGCACATCATTATGTGCCCAATTTAAGATGTGCCAGAATGAGGAGGAGGGCCAGACCATACACACCCCGCACGTACAGGGAAAAGAGGTCTTACCTCGACGTGTCCGAGCACACCTGACTTCGGAGACTACGCTTCCACAAGGTGGTGATCAGGCCACAGATGCAGCCTGCCATCAGGACATCAGTGTCGGTCAAGGTCAAGGTCACCGCGGCACTGTCGTTGTATGCGTCCGGTTCCTTTCGAGCTTCCGCAGTCGAGATTTCCCCTCTGTCTCACCATGCCACCCATCGCTGCTTTAGACAGGTCACGGAGACCCTGTACACGTGTAGGATGGACCTTATCAGCTTCCCCATGACGACGGAGGCTCAGACTGACAGGGCTGGAGCATTCTACCGCATTGCTAAGTTCCCCAGAGTGCAGGGAGCAATACAATGCATTCACATCATCATGCGGACACCTTCTCAGAACCCAGAGCTTTTTCGTAACAGAAAAGGATTTCACTCCCTGAAGGCCCAACTAGTTGTCGACCACAACTAGATCATAATGGCAATGAATGCCAAACGTCCGGGCAGCTTCGATGAGGCTCACATCCTGCGTGAGAGCGCTGTCTCGGGCTTGTTTAAGTGTTAGCCACAAGGACTGTAATGTCCTTACACATTACCACAAATCCACATGAGGCACATTCTATGGACAAGGTCATCCATAACCTGAACCTTTATTCACAGGACCAAGAAGTGATGACCCTGCGTGGGACCTCCCTTTATATACCTGGATGACCAGGTGAGGAGTGTCTCCCACAAGTTCACCCCCTGTGGTCAAGGTGTGCATGTTTTACATATATACAGTATTGCAGTGGTGTTACATAAAGGTTACATATATGACATCACCTCCCCCTCAACATCTTATTGGGATCACAGGTTAAGTCTCTCAGGTGGTCTGCGCTCTCTCGTGGAGCGCCGCAGTTGGGGCTCTGGTTGTTGAGCCTTGGTATGCGTGTCTGTCACCTGTGGTGTTTCCGGCCTGTCTGGGCTGACCACAGGGACTGTGCATGCTGCTGAATGTTCTTGTTGCTCGTTCACTGGCGGTGGTGTGAATACCATCACATGATCTTCCTCAGGTTCCTCAGTGTCCATGCTGAACCTTTTTTTTACTTGGTCCAGATGCTTGCGGCATATCTGCCCATTGTTAAGTTTAACCATTATGACCCTATTCTCCTTTTTGTCTATTACGGTACCCTCAAGCCATTTGGGCCCCAAAGCGCGATTGAGAACAAATATGGGGTCATCAAATTCTATACATCTCCCCCTTGAATTTCGGTCATGGTACTCGTTTTGGGACTGCCGCTTGCCCTCAACAATGTAGGACAGGACTGGATGAATGAGGGACAGCTGAGTTTTGAGTGTTCGTTTCATGAGTAGCTCCGCGGGCGGGACCCCCGTGAGCGAGTGCGGTCGGGACCTATAGGCCAGCAGGAGGCGCGACAGGCGGCATTGAAGAGAGGGTCCTTGAATCCGGAGCATGCCTTGTTTTGTGATTTGGACCGCACGTTCCGCCTGGCTATTGGAGGCCGGCTTGAACAGTGCTGTCCTGAAATGGTTAATGCCATTACCCGACATGAACTCCCGGAATTTGTAGCTTGTGAAACATGGGCCAGTATCACTAACAAGGATGTCCGGCAAGCTGCGGGTCACAAAGGCCACGCGCAGACTCTCCACGGTGCTGGATGTTGTGCAGGAATTCAAAATGATGCACTGGATACATTTCGAGTACACATCAACCACAATGAGAAACATTTTTCCCATGAACGGGCCCGCATAGTCTATGTGAATACGTGACCATGGTCTGGTGGGCCAGGGCCACGGGCTGAGCGGGGCCTCCCTGGGGGCATTACCTAGCTGGGCACACGAACACTCAAAACTCGGCTGTCCCTCATTCATCCAGTCCTGTCCTACATTGTTGAGGGCAAGCGGCAGTCCCAAAACGAGTGTTCCAGGTCTGAGTCAATTCCCAGCCACCACACATGTGACCGGGCAATGGCCTTCATCAGCATGATGCCTGGGTGCTCGCTGTGGAGTTCCTTGATGAATGCTTCCCTGCCCCTTTGGGGCATGACTACCCGGCTGCCCGATAGTAGGTAGTCGGCTTGGATGGAGAGCTCATCCATCCGTCTGTGAAACGGTCTGCCCTCTAAGGGCATGCTCCGTGTGCAGCGTCCAATCCCCAGTCAGGACACATTTCTTAATCAAGGATAGGAGGGGATCTCTGTTGGTCCAGATTTTGATCTGGCGGGCTGTGATGGGGGAGTCTGCGCTGTCAAAGGCATCGACAGACATGACCATCGCAGCGCTTTGCTCTGCTGCACCCTCAGTGATGGCCAGTGGAAGCCTGCTGAGCGCGTCAGCGCAATTTTCGGTGCCGGGCTGGTGCCGGATGGTGTAATCATATGCAGCGAGCGTGAGAGCCCATCGCTGTATGTGAGCTGACGCATTGGCATTGACCGCCTTGCTGTTTGACAGCAGGAATGTTAACGGCTTGTGGTCCGTTTCTAATTCGAACCTCCTGCCAAAAAGGTACTGATGCATCTTTTTCACCCCATAGACACATGCGAGTGCTTCCTTCTCAACCATCCCATATCCATGTTCTGCTTGGGATAAGCACAGGTTGGAGTTGGCCCTCAGCGTTACCCTGCTGCAACACGCACCCAACCCCATAGGACGATGCATCACATGTCAGAACCAATTTCTTACAGGGGTTGTACAGGGTCAACAACTTATTTGAACAAAGTAGGTTCCTTGCCCGATTGAAAGCCCGTTCCTGACAGTCCCCCCAAAACCAATCGAAACCCTTACGCAGGAGCACGTGTAGCGGCTCCAACAATGTGCTTAAGTTCGGCAGAAAGTTCCCAAAATAGTTCAGGAGTCCCAGGAATGAACGCAACTCCGAAGTGTTGCAGGGCCTGGGCGCTCATCGAATCGCCTCCCTTTTGGATTTGGTAGGCCGAATCCCGTCTGCAGCAACCCTCCTGCCCAGAAACTCGACCTCGGGAGCCAAAAACACACACTTAGACTTCTTGAGTCGCAGGCCTACCCGGTCCAGTCGGCGTAGCACCTCCTCCAGGTTGTGGAGGTGTTCCTCGGTGTCACGATCGGTGATGAGAATGTCGTCCTGAAATATGATTGTCCCAGGAATGGATTTGAGCAGGCTTTCCATGTTTCTTTGAAAAATCGCGGCCGCTAATCGAATGCCAAATGGACACCTGTTGTAAACAAACAGTCCCTTGTGTGTGGTGATGGTGGTCAGTTAGTTTAGATTCGTCGGCCAGTTCTTGGGTCATGTAGGCTGAAGTGAGGTCCAACTTGGTGAACAGCTTGCCGCCTGCCAGCGTGGTAAAAAGGTCCTCCGCTCTCGGGAGCGGGTATTGGTCTTGTAGGGACACTCGGTTGATAGTGGCCTTGTAGTCGCCACAGATTCTGACCGAGCCATCCGCTTTTAGGACGGGAACGATGGGCTCGCCCAGTCGCTGAATTTAACGGGCGAGATGATGCCCTCTCTCAGCAACTGGTCCAACTCGCTCTCAATTTACTCCCGCATCACATACGGCACCGCTCTGGCTTTGTGGTGCACTGGTCTGGCGTCCGGGGTGATGCGTATCACTACTTTGGTACCTTTGAACATCCCAACGTCAGGTTGAAATAGTGACTCAAGTTGCTGTAGGACCTGTGGGCATGAACTTCGCTCCACAGATGAAATGGCGTGCACATCCTCCCATTTCCAGTTCATCTCAGCTAACCAGCTCCTCCCCAACAGTGTGGAACCATTGCCTGAGACAATCCAGAGCGGCAGCCGATTCACCGATCCATTGTGTGTGACCGCCAACATTGCACTGCCTTAGCACTGGAATGATTTCTTTGGTGTATGTCCGTAATTGTGTCTCAATGCGCTCTAGTTTGGGTCTGCTGGCCTGGAGTGGCCACAGCTTTTCGAATTGTTGAACACTCATGAGTGACTGGCTGGCCCCCGTGTCCAGCTCCATGCGTATAGGGATACCGTTTAATAGGACTTTCATCATCAAAGGTGGTGTTTTGGTATATGAGCTGTGAATGTTTGTCACATGAACCCGCTAAACTTCAGCATCCATTGATTTGCCCCAAGCGTTATCCTGCCTCGCAGACCCCTCATCTGGTTCATCCGCCTCGTATATTAGCCTGGTTACAGGCTTTCTGTACATTCTGGCTAATTGGCCACTGAGGTTACAATTTCTGCAGATGAACTGTTGAAACCTGCAAGTCCTGGCAGCATGTCTGCCTCCACACCTCCAGCATGAACTGAGATTCCCATTGTTGTGAACAAAAGAGCTGTTACAAGGCATTCCTCGCTGATTGTCCCTTTGACTGCTCGTGAGCACCCTGTTAGTGGGTGTCAATGGCCCCATCCCGGGCTGCATTGTCCACTGGGGTGACGTAAATGTCCGTTCAGCCTGCCATTGTCTCTGTTGGAGACTTACTCTTGGGTCTATTGCTGCCTGGGGTGTGTCGAACTGCCCTTGCCTGCCTGCGGGGCTCTGAGTCGTGTTTATGATATTGACTCCCTGATCCATCGCCATGTTGGAGGCAGAATTGCGCGCGTATATTATCTTGGTTTCCTCCTCCCCCGCCATAAAAGTCTGAGCCATCAACGCCGCCGCTTCCAAGGTCAAGTCGTTGGTCTCAATTAGCTTTCTGAAAATCCCAGCATGACCGATGCACTCAATAAAGAAATACCTTAGCATCTCCCCCCTGCAGGCGTCTGTGAACTTACAAAGGCTGGCCAAGCGCTGGAGGTCCACAACGAAATCCGGTATGCTCTGTCCTTCCCGATGTCGGTGGGTATAGAACCTGTGTCGGGCCATGTGTACGCTGCTCGTTTGAGGTGCTCACCGATTAGTTTGCTGAGCTCTTCAAAGGTTTTGTCCGCCGGCTTCTCGGGTGCTAGCAGGTCTTTCATGAGCGCGTAAATCTTGGGTCCACAGCTGGTCAGCAGATGAGCCCTTCGCTTGTCAGCCGCTGCATCTCCCAGCCAGTCCTTTGTGACAAAGCTCTGCTGGAGCCTTTCAATTAAATCGTCCCAGTCCTTACCAACACAGTAGTGTTCATCTGTGCTGCCGGTGGCCATTTTCGTGGGTCGTTGATTCCCGTTTCTCGTCGCCAATGTAATGTCCTTACACAATACCATAAATCCACACGAACCACATTCTATGGACAAGGCCACTCCATGACCTGAACCGTTATTCACAGGAACAAGAAGTGATGACCCTGTGTGGGACATCCCTTTATATACCTGGATGACCAGGTGAGGAGTGTCTCCCACAAGTTCACCCCCTGAGGTCAAGGTGTGCATTTCTTACGTATATACAGTATTGCAGTGTTGTTACATAAAGGTTACATACATGACAAGGACAATGCTGGATACTTGGTGACAACCTAACCATCTAGCTGATGACCCCCCTGTGTGACACCCACACCGAGGCCGAGAAGCAATACAGCCAGAGCCACATAGACATGCAATGTGGTCCAGAAAACAATGCTTTAGATGCCTGGTCCACTCAGGAGGGGAGCTACAATACAACCCTGAGCAAGTAGCTAAATTCGTGGTTGTGTGCTCCATGCTGCACAACCTGGCTATCAGGAGGGGACAAGAATTGTCAGAAGGGACTGATGCTCCACCTCAGGAGAGAGAGGAAGTGGAGGATGAGGGGCTGGACACTGACCTAGCCAGACAATCAGGCTGGCTTTGCAACCATTCCCACGGCTCCCTTCAGATCGCAAGAAAGGGCCCATGGTGGCTACATAGCTGCAATACACTTACGTCAGGAGCTCATAAATGAGCGATTTGCCTGAAAGAACGTTGCTGTTATTGACAAATCTGACATACTGCTGTGTGTGTGCAGCTCAGACATCAATGGTGGCTATCACCTTGGTGGCAGTTGAAGTTTAAGTTGATTGAAGTGAAGTTTTATTTAACTCTTTCATGTTAAGGAATCACCAGTGTGTAACGATCCAGCTATCTGAGACAACGCGCAACAAGGTTATATTGAATAAAAAATGTTTTATACCAACATTGGTGTGAAATCATAAGTATCACAGCCAAAAAACCCTCACCCCCGCCCACAACCCACTTTTTCGACCATTGACATCAATCAAATGGTCAACACAGAATACAAATGCAGAGCAGGAGGGTGGCCCCCTCCCCCCATACATTACAACAAATTGCACACACCCAGATGGAGATATAACACAGCCATCACCTGCGGACTTGCACCTCACTTTCATTCCCCCCCTCCCCTTCTTTTTCCCACCTCTACCCCTTCCCCTCCTCGCTCCATGCCGCCTGGCCAAAGAGCTCCTCAGGCGGTGCCTCACTGCGGGGGATGAAGGCAGATGCAGTCATTGCACGGGAACGGGAGCGGGGGGGGTGCCGAGGTGGGAACATTGTCTGATCCAGAAGCAGGATTTTGGTCCTGCCTCTCATCTGTCATTCGCTTTGGTGGTGCGGAACCTAGGGGTGGAGTGCCGTGCTCCGGGACCACTGGGAGGCTTGTGCCAGCAGTGTTCCTGGCTATCGCATCCAGGGACTCCGCAATGCACGGAATGTATTCAGTCATGGTGGTCAGCTGTCGGGATATGCCCCCAATGCATCGAGGATCTGGTCACCTATGTCTACAGTCCTCCTGGACGACTGTACCATCTCTCTGCTCTCATCTGGCGCTCGTGGACCAGACCTGCTGCGTCCACGAAACCTCCGCGGGGTCGGTGCCGTCCTGGGGACAAATGGGGTGCCCTGTGGCGAGGAGTTTGGGCCCGGTACCTCCAGAGTGGAGGCAGGAATGACTGCAGGAACACAAGATGGCCTTGGGGTGGAATGGCTTCTGGAGCGCGGTGATGCAGGTTCCTCGAAGTCCGCACTCTCATCCGTAGAGAACAGACCCAGCGGATTGACGGACGAAAATCAGAGCTCCTCAGCACCAGATGTAGGATTGTCTGGCGAGTCCGGCCCCGCGCCCCCACCTTCTGGCCTCTGTTGTCTTGCCTGGGGCCACGCTGCTGGCTGAGCTGCAAAACACAAATGAGCTTATTAGAGGAGAAGGGGGTGCTAGGGTCACACGGTGATTCCAGTGATACACACAGCATCTGTACCACAAAAGCACCACCACTATCAAAATCATCGCAGACATCACATTTCATGACCATCAACACATTCTGTATTGCAATGATTTTCATTAGGCCAACATTATTTCTGGGACAATTTTAGAAATCATCTATCATATATGATTGTTCGGATATGAGTGGGTGTGGCATCTATTGAATTTACATCACGCAATGGTGTAAACTTTACTCACGTGGCATCACTTCAGGGTCTGCAGATGCTTGCGTGGCCGTCTGAGGGTTGCTCCTCACGAGTGCGAGCACCCGCTCCTCCATCTCAGTGATGTCGCTGATGACTGGTGGCCCCCCCACCTGTTCGCCTCTGCACGGACCTCATCGTCGATAGCTTCTTCTGTAAAAGGTGACAGGACGACATGGCATGAGATCATTGCGTGATATCATTGCTAGGTACTGTCACAGAGACTGATACAACACATAACCGACAGATGTAATCATGATTATTTTCATAATTATCATTCTTTACCTAAAGACGTGCACCGTGACCACAGGCTTTGACTACAACATTCCCGGTAAAAGTGCAAGACCTCACATCTGCTGATAGTCACTCATGACTGTTACAAATCAAATTATATAAATACATAAGTACATGTAAATAAATGTAATACTTACTCTTGCGGATCCCACAAGGTCGTTCCATTGTTTGCGTCATTGGTTGCCCTCACGCACCTCGTTGGTCATCGACGAGACCACCTCTGTTATCTCGGCCCATATCTTCTGCTAGGCCTTCGGGATGGGCTTCCCACGCCCTCCTTGTGTCAAATCACCCCAGCGTGACGCGACCTCCTGTAGTAGGGAGGATTTGCCTCGTTCGAGAACCTCCTCGCTCTTTTGCGCCCTCCAATGTGCTCCTCTCCCACCTCACTGCTCTCGCCAGCGTCAGTCTCCACAGCATGCTGTGATGCCTCCTCCTCTCCCTCCATTATAGGCCAAATTTGGGCAAATATCTGGCTAGTAACAGCTAATTTTTGGTTCCCTATTTGCTCTAAAGCTCCAAACTCTCCCTCCTTCCTCCCAAAGCAGCCACACCACACCCACACACGCCTTCACTCCCTCTCGGTTCCCTCTCTATCTGTCTCCTCTTCTGCGCATGTCATGATGACCCTTGACCTCCTGAATCGCGGGAATCGAGCATTGCCATGCCGTTGCTAAGGATGGCGACACTTTACGGCAGAAGATCAGAGAGGTTTAAAGCTACTGCCCATTTCATATCGCTCGTGGTAACGCCCAATTTCAAAAATGGGGACTAGGTGCTTTGAGATGGGCGACAAGCCGGCAATCTGAAAACCCATTTTTACCGCCCACACCAGAAATACCGCCCATTTTTGGGCGATCTGCACAAAAGTGTAAAATCTAGCCCCATATCTTTTGTTGTGTATGTCATGCAAGTTATGTATGATGATTATTTTGTTATGATTACTTCTTCATTAAGGAGGGAGAGGCATAATATAGCTCCTCCGAGTGGACTTCTGCTCCAATTAGTGGACAATCAATATAATGCAACTACTGATGTAAATACAATAAAAGAGTCATGTGGAAAAACTACATGAAGTTATGTTGGAGCCAACTTATATTGTGTGTTGTTAGTGTTGTCGTAAAGAATATATCACAGTGTGGAATTACAAATGGCAGGGGCATTTGTACACGTATTACTGAAGTTGATTGTGTGTTATGCTGTTTCAAGGGACGTTTGTTAAATTGTTTTTCTGTTGCTGGTGAGGGGCTGTTGATGTGATGTTTGAGGCGAGACTTTTGATGCAGTTAATAAAATGTTCATTTCACCATTTGCATTTCCGTCTTGTGCATTAATGTTGAATTTCACCGAAACGTGCCTTTATCGTAGCACATAGCCCTGTCAATATCAGCTGCATTCATCAGCTTCCTCCATTCAAGAGAAGTGATGCAGTATGAGCCGCTGATGTGTGGCCCTTGCACCGACAGAATTGCCACGGCACCTCTTCTGTGGCTGCTCCTCCTCCTCGTATGGTTGGCCATTCGGGGCCTCGGCAGGCTCCTCTTCCTCTTCCTCCTCCTCCTGAGGTGGGGCAGCAATCCCCACTGGCAAGACATGGGCCCTCATTATGGCGATGTTGTGTAGCATGCAGCACACCACAATGTATTGCGAGACCTGTTGAGGGGAGTATTGAATGCTGCCTCCAGAGCGATCCACGCATCGGAAACGTTGCTTCAGCACCCCTATTGTTTGCTCGATTATGTTGTAGGTGGCCGCAAGGCTGTCATTATAGTGTAGCTCTGCTTGGCTGTTGGGGTTGCAGAGGAAGGTCAGTAGCCAGGTGGCTAGGCAGTATCCTTTGTCCCCGAGCAGCCAACTGTGCCCTTCCCCTTGTGGCTGAAACATTCGTGGCACATTGCTCTCATGCAGGATGAACGCATCATGTGCGCTGCCAGGATAGCAGGCATTCACTGCGAGGATGTGCTGCATGTGGTTGCACAGAAGCTTCATAGTCAGGGAGTGGTATCCTTTTCTGTTTCAGAAGACCTCGGCATTCTGGAATGGTGCTTGAAAGGCCATATGTGTGCAGTCAATGACTCCTTGAACCATCGGTAAGCACACTATGCAGGCAAAACCACATGTCCGCTCATCCTGTTTATCCCTGCTCATTGGGAATGTTATGTAGTCCATTCTCATCTGTACAGAGCCTGTGTCATGTTGTGGATGCAGCGATGTGCAGTGATTTGAGAGATGCTGCATATATCCCCTGATGCAGCCTGGAAGGAGTGCGAGGCACAGAAGGTCAGCACCACAGTGATCTTCACTGGGACGAGCAGTGCATTCCTGATGCCAATGTCAGGCTGCAGGTCTGTCTGCAGGAGAAGGCATATCTCTGGAACTACCTCCTTTCAGAAGCACAGCCTTCTGCCACACTGTTCCTCCGAAATGTTGAGATATGAGCATTGCTCACGGTAAACCCATGGTGGGGTAAGGCCTCCTGTCCAGACATCTACGTGGTCTCCTCAGTTGTGGCCAACATGGCCAACAGCACTTCTATCTTGATGCCATCTAACATGAGCATGTAGAAGGCGAAGCTTGTGTGCTAGTCATGCACCCATTGAACTTTCAAATTCAAGTTCCTAGGAACCTATAAGGTCAGATAAATCTGCCGCTGCCAAGTAAGAGGTTCACACACCATGGTCTGTTGAAACGTTGCACTCACTGTAACCTCTGATTAATCTGGTTGCTCCTCCCTTCAAATAGCCTCCGGTTACCGCCTAAAGAAATTGGGACATAGAAACATAGAAACATAGAAAATAGATGCAGGAGTAAGCCATTCGGCCCTTCGAGCCTGCACTGCCATTCATGGCTGATCATGCAACCTCAGTACCCCGCCCCTGCCTTCTCTCCATCCCCCCTGATCCCTTTAGCCGTAAGGGCCACATCTAACTCCATTTTGAATATGTCCAATGAACTGGACTCAACAACTTTCTGTGGCAGAGAATTCCACAGGTTCACAACTCTCTGGCTGAAAAAGTTTCTCCTCATCTCGGTCCTATATGGCTTACCCTTATCTTTAGACTGTGACCCCTGGTTCTGGACTTCCCCAACATCGGGAACATTCTTCTTGCATCTAACCTGTCCAGTTCCGTCAGAATTTTATATGTTTCTATGAGATCCCCTCTCATTCTTCAAATTCCAGTGAGTATAAGCCTAGCCGATCCAGTTTTTCCTCATATGTCAGTCCTGCCATCCCGGGAATCAGTCTGGTGAACCTTCGCTGCACTCCCTCAATAGCAAGCATGTCCTTCCTCAGATTAGGAGACTAAAACTGCACACAATACTCAAGGTGTGGTCTCACCAAGGCCCTGTACAACTGCAGTAAGACCTCCCTGCTCCTCTACTCAAATCCCCTCACTATGAAGGCCAGAATGCCATTTGCTTTCTTTACTGCCTGCTATACCTGCATGCCTACCTTCAATGACTGATATACCATGACATCCAGGTCTCGTTGCACCTCCCCTTTTAATAATCTGGTTGCACCTCCCCTTTTGCTGCCTGGTTTCTCCAGCGTGTTCAGTGACGAACGCTAAATGAGGCAGAGATCCCTAATTTTGCAAGCGAGGTGCTAGCGGGTCATTGCGCGCGTAGTGATATCATGATCTGACTGAAGTTAGACGGTGAGGTGGTAGCGATTTTCACCGCCAGTAAACCTGAACCAAATTTCCCGGCGGGGCGCTACAACCTGCGTGGCCAGGCGGTAAGCCATTCAAGGTGCATTAACACCCCTCCGGGGCGCTAACTGAGGCACTACGCAACCAAATTTCTCATCCAAAGAGGATAAAACCCCTGGCCCGAATGGATTGGATCCATGCATTTTAAAAGAATCTAGGGAAGAGATAGCAGAGGCATTACTATACATATTTAATAATTCGTTAGAAAAAGGTGTCGTGCCAGAGGACTGGTGGATAGCGAACGTAATACCTATATTTATGAAGGTGGATAGAACACGTCCAGGAAATTACAGACCAGTGAGCTTAACATCGGTGGTAGGAAAAATAATGGAATCCCTACTAAAGGAGAAAATAGAAGAACATCTAGAAACCAAAAATATAATAATGAATAATCAGCATGTATTTCAAAAGGGAAAGTCTTGCTTGACCAACCTTATTGAATTTTTTGAAGAGGTAACAGAGAGAGTAGACATGGTAATGCAGTAAATGTAATTTATCTAGATTTCAAAAGGCCTTTTTAAGGTATCCCATATAGACTAATGAACAAGGTCAGAGAATGCAGTGTCAGGGGACAAGTAGCAGACTGGATAGGTTAGCTGGCTTCAAGACTGACAGCAGCAAGGTGGGGTAAAAGTCAGACGATGGGTAGTGGTGTTCCACAAGGATCAGTGCTGAGACCACTGTTGTCCACAATTTATATTAACGATTTAGACTTTAGAATCAAAACCACAACTTCTAAATTTGCAGATGATACCAAATTGAGGGGTATAGTCAATACTGAGGAGAACTGCAACAAATTACAGGAGGACATGAATAAACTAGCACAATGGGCATATAATTGGCAAATGGAGTTCAACACAGATAAATGTGAGGTATTACATTTTGATAGGAAGAATAGGGAGGTCACATTACTTGGAGGGTGCGAGTCTAGGTGGGGTAGAGGAACAAAAAATGATCTCGGAGTAGAAATACACAAATCACTAAAAGTTGTGACGCAGGTTAGCAATGCCATAAAAAAAAGCAAACCCAGCACTCGGGTTTATTTGTAGAGGGATAGAATTGAAAAGTAGGGAAGTTATGCTAAACCTGTATCGAACCTTGGTTAGACCACACTTAGGGGCCGAAATTCATCACACTACCGCCCACTACTACCGAGCTACCGCCCAAAAATCCCAGTTTGGTAAAAAAAATTACCTACCGCCGACCTATCGCCCAAATACCGCCCGGCAGTAAATTCATCAGAGAAATACCGCTGGCGGTAGTCCATACTGCCAGCCCATGGGAAAATCTCCCAAAACACCAGTTTCATCACTAAGATCAGCTAAGATCCATTTACTGCCCACCAGAAAGCCCGTTCCGAAAAAGTTGGTCTTACCTCGACTTGAGCGGATGGTACGGATGCCATCTTGGAAACAGGAGTATTTCATCAAAAGCCGCTGAGAGCTCAACATTACGATTTATGGTGAGCTTGCAGGGATTTTGATAATTTTAGCACACTGCATTACATTTAAAGGACATTTGGGTGTATCTCAACACATACCCCTCATTATCTAAAAGTTAGACACTGACCAAGAGTGGTTAAAAAAAATATCTGTTTTGAATTGTACAACATTCAAAAGTGGCAGAAGATTCAAACATGTATCAAGCAAAATATTTTAAACTATTTCCAAAAACAGTAAATTTAACATCAAAAGGCAACATCTGAAACAATCAACAACAATCACAACATGAACACTATATACAAACATCACTAACACCCAACCCTCTACCCACTCCCACTATCTCTCTTCCCCTCCTCCAAGTGAGCCCTATTCTCCGCTTGATGGGCTGCCAATCCCCACGCCAACTCGCACCCCTGCCCCTCACCGAGTCGAGAGGACTGCACTACCGCCGACTCCTGTTACTGCCCGCTACCACCTGCTGCCTGCTGCTCCCGCTCCTGCCGAGAAAACTGGGATGAATCTTCCGCCCAATTGTCCCCACCGGTAGCGGGCAGTAGAAAAGCAAGGACCGCCCGGGTTCCGCCGAGAAACAGGCCGGAGTGGCAGTTGATGAATTTCGGGGCCTTAGGGTACTGCATACAGTTCTGGTCAGCATATTATACAAAGGATATAGAGGCACTGGAGAGGGTGGAGAGAATATGATACTAGAAATGCGAGGGTATACAGGAAAGAATGAACAGGCTGTGCCCCTTGAAAAACGAAGGCTGAGGAGTGACCTAATGGAGGTCTTTAAAATTATGAAAGGTTTTGATAGAGTGGATACAGAGATAATGTTTCCACGTGGGGAAGGCCATCAATATAAGACAGTTACCAAGAAATCCAATAAGGAATTCAGAAAAAACATTGTTACCCAAAGAGTGGTGAGAATGTGGAACTTGTTACCACAGGGAGTGATTGAAGCGAATAGTATAGATCCATTTAAGGGGAGGCTAGATAAGCATATGAGGGAGAAAGGAATAAAGGGTTATGCTGATAGATTTAGATGAGGAAAGAGGGGAAGAGGCTCGAGTGGAGCATAATCGCCGGTATGGACTGGTTGTGCCGAATGGCCTGTTTCTGTGCCGTATATCCTGTGTAATCCTATGAATGTGCTTTTAATCAATTGCAGCTCCTCTGGACCTATCTTTTGTTTTTTTACTTGTCCCATTTCTATCTCCTTTTGCCACTCACCATCATCCCTTTTGTCATTTAATCTCTCCTGCCTGCACCCTATCACAGCTCTTCCCTTTTGTTATTTCCTTCTCTTCCCCCTTTCCCTGCCCCTGCACTTGCTTAAAATCTGTTACATCTCTAACTTTTTCCAGTTCTGATGAAAGGTCATCGATCTGAAACGTTAACTCTGTTTCTCTCTCTTCAGATGCTGCCTGACCTGCTGAGTATTTCCAGAATTTTCTGTTTTCATTTCAGGTTCCCAACATCCGCATCATTTTGCTTTTGTCGAAGAATAAACTGATCGACTTATGCAGAGATGAAAGCGACGCCAAAGAACACAATCGACGTCAGCGCAATATGGCGTGTCTCCTTTTTCCGTATCTGTTCCCAGGTCCTGTGGTTAGTGTACACCATGTCGTCACCTCCTGCCAGGCATTGAGCACTGCTTTCCTCTGAGGAAACTGCTGTGTAGTGCCAATGAATGGCAACCCTGGAGGATATGTATTATGTATGAATAAAGAGTCTGACTGGACACTATGAGCTCAAAGTAAAGTTTGACCTTAGTCTTTTACTGCAGGTCTCCAGAGCACTTCTCCAGCCTGTGAGGCCTCCTTAACTATTCTGTGCTCCCAAGGGATTGTGGGATCCCTTGTGCCTGGTGTGGTGAGTCCTGCTGGGCTGCTATGTGGTGATGGGTTCTGCTTCGTGGCCAACCGTGGTGTCGGTTGCCACTGGTGTGTATGTTGGAGGGTCAAAGAAGGTAGGATCCAAAGTGGTTGCCCAGGATAGTCCGTAAATCTGAGTTTGATTTGGTCCAAGTGTTTCTGGTGAATGAGTCCATTTGAAAGTTTGACCCAAAACACCCTGCTCCCCTCTTTGGCCACAACAGTGCCGGAAGCCACTTGGGACCTTGCCCATAATTCAATACAAATACAGAATCACTGATTTCAATTTCGCGTGACATTTTTGCGCTATCATGATATGTACTTTGTTGAAGCCGCCTGGTCTCCTGTTCATGTAGATCAGAGTGAACTTATGAGAGCCTTGTCTTAAGTGCCCTTTTCATGAGCAGTTCAGCAGGTGGAATCCCAGTGAGCGAGTGGGGTCTCATGCGTTCGCTAAGCAGGGCTCGGGATAGGCGAATCTGCAGTGAGCCTTCCGTTACCCTCATCAAGCCCTGCTTGATAGTTTGCACTGCTCTCTCTGCCTGACCATTGGATGCTGGTTTGAACAGGACAGATGTAACATGTTTGATCCCGTTGTGGGTAATGAACTCTTTTGAACTCGGCACTGGTAAAACATGGCCCGTTGTCGCTCACAAGGACATCAGGTAGTCGGTGTATGGCAAACATGGCTCGCAGGCTTTCAGTGGTGGCAGCGGACGTGCTTGCTGACATTATCTCAAATTCAAACTATTTGGAGTACGCATCTACAACCACAAAGAACATTTTATCCACAAACGGGCCTGCATAGTTGACATGGACCCTGGACCACGGTTTGGAGGGCCAAAACCATAAACTTAGTGGCGCCTCTCTGGGTGCACTGCTTAACCGAGAGCATGTGTTACATCTGTGCACGCAGGACTCCGGAAGCATGCAGAAGTCCGCACGATACCGGGCCACCACACGTGGGATCTGGTTATCACTTTCATCATTACGATGCCTGGGTGGGTACTGTGGATGTCACTGATGAAAGTGTCACTGCCCTTCTTGGGGACCACTACCCGATTGCCCCACAGAAGGCAGTCTGCCAGTATAGACATTTTATCTTTGCGCCGCTGGTACGGTTTTATCTCTTCCTGCATTTCCACTGGGACACTGGAACACTGGACCAGCTCCTGTGAAGCACACAATTTTTTACGAGGGACAGTAAGGGATCTTTGCACGGCCAGGTTCTGATCTGATGGGCTGTGACGGGTGATTGCTCACTCTTTAATGCTTCCATAACCATGACTAAATCTGCGGGCTGCGCCATTTCCACCCCCGTGGTGGGTAATGGCAGCCTACTGAGAGCATCGGCACAGTTTTCTGTGCCTGGCCTGTGGCAGATGGCATAGTTGTATGCGGACAACGTGAGCGCCCACCTCTGGGGGCGGGCCGATGCATTAGTATTTATCCCCTTACTCTCAGAAAACAGGGATATCAGTGGCTTATGGTCAGTTTCCAATTCAAATTTTAGCCCAAACAGATATTGATGCATTTTCTTTATCCTATAGACACACGTTAACGCTTCTTTTTCAATCATGTAGGCTCTCTCAGCCTTAGACAGACTTCTGGATGCATAAGCAACTGGTTGCAATTTCCCAGGTTCATTAGCTTATTGCAATACGCACCTGACGCCGTGCGAAGACGGATCACATGCTAGTACCAAACGCTTACATGGATCATACAACACAAGCAATTTGTTTGAGCATAATAATTTTCTAGCTTTTACAAAGGCATTTTCTTGGCTTTTGCCTCATACCCATTCATCTCCTTTACTCAGTAAGGCGTGCAGTGGTTCTAAAAGTGTACTGAAACCCAGTAAGAAGCACCAAAGTAGTTCAGGAGTCCTAGAAACGACCGCAGCTCCATCACGTTCTGTGGCCTCAGTGCGTTCTCGATTGCCTCCATCTTCGAATCGGTGGGCCTGATGCTGTCCACTGTGATTCTTCTCCCCAGGAACTCCACTTCAGGCGCCAGGAAAACGCACTTCGAGCATTTTAACCTGAGCCCCACGCGGTTGAGTCGATTAAGAACCTCCTCCTGGTTCTGCAGATGCTTGACTGTGTCCCGACCTGTAACCAAGATGTCGTCCTGGAAGACCACCATGCGCGGGACCGACTTCAATAAGCTTTCCATGTTTCTCTGGAATATCACTGCCGCTGATCAAATTCCAAACGGGCATCTGTTATAAATGAAGAGATCTTTGTGCGTGTTGATGCAGGTGAGGCCCTTTGATGATTCCTCCAGCTCCTGCATCATGTAGGCCAAGGACAAGTCCAGCTTCGTGAATGTCTTTCCTCCCGCCAGTGTGGCAAAAAGGTCGTCAGACTTTGGTAGTGGGTATTGATCCTGCAGAGAGAAACAATTGATAGTTACTTTGTAATCACCACAGATTCTGATGGTGCCATCTCCCTTGAGGACTGGAACAATCGGATTGGCCCAATCGTTGAATTCAATCAGCGAAATGATGCCCTCTCTTTGCAGCCAGTCTAGCTCAAACTCTACCCTTTCTCTCATCATGTCCGGTATTGCTCTCGCCTTGTGGTGGATGGGTCGCGCCCCCGGAATTAGGTGAATCTGCAGTTTTGCTCCTTGGAACTTCCCGATGCCTGGTACGAACAGCGAAGAGAACTTGTTTAAGACCCGGGCACACAAAGTGTTGTCAGTGGACAAGAGCGCTCGGACATCGTCCCAGTTCTAGCGTATCTTTTCCAGCCAGCTCCTGCCGAGCAGTGTGGGACCATCGCCCGGTACCACCCAGAGTGGTAGCTTGTGCACCGCTCCATCGTAGGAGACCTTTAGAGTACCACTGCCGATTATGGGAATCAGTTCCTTTGTGTAAGTTCTCAGTTTCGTGCGAATGGGAGTCAAAACTGGCCTTGAGGCCTTGCTGCACCATAATTTATCGAAAGTTTTTTTGCCTATAATGGACTGGCTCGCGCCCGTGTCCAGCTCCATTGACACCAGGAGTCCATTTAATTCAACCTTCAGCATTATTGGGGGACATTTTGTGGTAAATGTGTGCACCCCATGTATCTCTGCCTCCTCAGTCTGAGGCTCTGGTTCATCATGTCCTCCTCTGTAACATGGTGGTTTGCAGGATTAACAGGGTTTGCAGCTCGCCTGCACATACATTGGAGGTGTCCCATTGTACCACAGCCCTCGCAAATGTACCCTTTGAATCGGCATGAATGGAAATGATGATCACCCCCGCAGCGCCTTAAAGGTGTTAATGGCCTTGCATTCATCACCCTTGATGGTGGACTCTGAGACATCTGCGGACGTGCAGCTGCAGGCATGTGGGGCCTGCCCTGTACATTGCGATTTGAAAACAACATCACTTTGTTCACTGTACTTGTAGCAGCACTCATGTACTGAGAGATTTGCTTAGTATTGTCACTGGGGGCAATGCCTGGTCTATCGCTATGGCCTTGCTCAAGGTTGGGGTCTCTACAGTCAAAAGTTTGCAAAGTATCATTTCATGGCCAATGCCAAAAGTCTCTGAGCATGTGCTCCAAATGTCCTTCAAATTCGCAATGTCCTGCAAGGCGTCTTAGCTCGGCGACATAACTCGCCACTTCCTGGTCTTCAGACCTTTTGTAGGTGTAGAACCGGTGTCTCTCCATCAGAACGCTTTCCTTTGGGTTCAAATGCTCCCGGACCAGTGTGCACAAATCATCGTATGATTTCTCTGTGGGTTTCACTGGAGCAAGCAGATTTTTCATGAGGCCATACGTTGGTGCCCCGCAGGCTGTGAGGAGAATCGCCCTTCGTTTGGCAGCATTCGCTTCTCCTTCCAGCTCGTTGGCCACGAAGTATTGGTCGAGTCGCTCCATAAAAGTTTCCCAATCATCTCCCTCCGAGAATTTCTCCAGGATGCCCGCTGTTCTCTGCATCGTTGGGTTCGTCATCTGTATCTCGCCGCCAGTTGTTATGTATGAATAAAGAGTCTGACTGGATATTGTGAGCTCAAAGTAAAGTATGACCTTAATCTTTTATTGCAGGTCTCCAGAATGCCTCTCCAGCCTGTGAGGCCTCCTTAAGTACCTGTGCTCCCAAGGGATTGTGGGATCCCTTGGGACTCCAGGGGATGAGCCCTCTGGTGGCTGTACAATGTATATACAAGCTTACATGTACAACAATGTGAAAGTTGGAACAAGCTTCCAAGCAGCTTCTCCAATACTGTTCCATAATCTCAGGCCTCCAGTAATGCAATTGAGTTGGTGTGTGGTATTTATGATGAAAAAAATTCAGTTGACTCTCCAGAAACTACAGACCAGATAGCCTCAAAAAATGCTTTTAACACATTTCAAGAGCTGTAGGAACTCACTCACACAGTTGGTAGGAGTTCAAAATAGTAAATGCATGCATATTTCCTAAAATCAAAACAGCCAATTGTATGCTAATAACATGGGAGTGCATAGTTTTTAGTTGCTTACAATCTTTTATTTACAGAGGCACACATTACATACTGTGCGTGCCCACCCATGCGCACGCACCTGTCATGCACTGACATGCCCTTTTGTGGTATTTTTTTTTAAAGAGGCCTCACTAAACACTCAATAGAAAATTTACTTGAATAAAATTTTGAAATTTGTCCTGGAGCTTTTCTTTAAAAAATGTTACAAAGCTTTTCAGTAGAATTCACTAAATATATTCAAAAAGGAGTTAGGTGAAGTCCTTACTACTAGGAGGATTAAGGGGTATGGCGAGAAAGCAGGAATGGGGTACTGAAGTTGCATGTTCAGCCATGAACTCATTGAATGGCGGTGCAGGCTCGAAGGGCCGAATGGCCTACTCCTGCACCTATTTTCTATGTTTCTATGTAAACTGCTAGAAGCTGAAGAAAAATATTACATAGGTACAGCTGACTGAACTGTACTGATGCATCCTGGGAAATTAAGTAACTGCATATTCAGCTCCAAATTCAGATTAGTGAAGGAATTTTGCATGGTCGACTGGGCTGGGTATACTTATGTTGTGGCTTGATTCAATGCCTAGGTCGCTGATGAGTGGTCCATCGATATTTGATGCTTGTTTTTCTTTCTAGCGGTTTGATACAATTGAGTGGCTTGCTGGGCCACTTCAGAACAGTTATGAGTCAACCACACTGATGTGGGACCAGAGTCACTTTTAGGCCACACCGTGTAATGACAGCAGGTTTCCTTCCTTATAGGACATTACTCAACCAGTTGGGTTCATATGACAATTGACAGCTTCATAGCTATGTTTAATGGTACCAGATTTTTATTTCCATTTTTTTTTTTGTAAACTCAATTCAAATTCTCAAACTACCATGATGGGATTTCAACTGACATTCTCTGAATTACTAGTTCAGTAACATAACTACTATATTACCATATCCTCTTTTCGGCCTTTAAAGCAAGTGTTGTGTATGCAATAACTGTTAGAATGAGTACTGTTTAACTCCAAGAGGTATAACCTTGGCTCTGCTTTATTAAGGCCCAAAGTGCCGAATATACTTGAGCTGCACACATGTGCATGCAGCCCAATGGCCTCAACGGTGATGCCATCTAGTGGCTAGTGATTCCAAAAGTACACACATGACAGGAAGTGAGTTTGAAGTGATGACATGGAGGCACATAATAACAGTATAGACAAAGAGAGTCTGAAGTACTACTGCCAACTAAATCGTGACACTAGGAGAAGGGGACAGAGTGTCAAACTAATAAAAGACAAATCTAGGGCTAATATCAGCATGTTTTTCATGAAACGAGGGACCAAAATATGGATAGGACGTCTACATAGGGTAGTAGAGGTGAAAACTCTGATATCATTTAAGAAGCAGTTGGATGCTGTGATGGGGGGACTTTGGCATTCTTCTGGATGGATGAGCTTCGATGGGTCGAATGACCTTCCTAATTTTTATAATCTTGTGTGATGTTTTGATTAAAGGTATTACATGAGTATAAACTGCTGATGTAGAGAGAGAAGTCAGAAGGCCATGCATTATTATTGTCGCATTGGCATCATCATGATTTGCATTTATTAACAAATGAAAAAAGGTTTGCCAAAACGTTTTTCACAATGACGTGATCCTTTAAAATAACATTAACATAAAGTATATACTTCAACCATGAAAAGATGATTTACAAAAATAACTCAGCTTAACCATTGCAGGAAATGATGTATATCAGTTTGACTGCAGTGGAGATAAATTGCAGCTCAATTCTTATGGGAAGCTAATAGATTTTCAAAACTGTTATTTTTCCAAGTCTACCAGGTCTATTTTCAGTGACAGTTACTAATTACTAATCCATGGTAATCTTGCAAGAGTCCCATTCTATTTGACAATTCAGAGCAGTCTCATTCTCATCCACCCTCCCTATCTCCCTATCCTAATCTGTTTAAATGTTTAGTGATAATTGTACCATCTGATAACTGACAGAAGATAATTTTAGCAAGTATCTCTGGGGTACTGCGGTATTAACTTAAACACTAAACATCCTGTCACATCCACTTTACATCTATCAGTGAAACAGGAAGTACTGAGCAGAAACTGTAATTTAAACATCCAACGTCTTTACCCAGAGTCTGGTATTGTGCAACATTAAAGGATTTGAAGAGAGTTCATGTCAATAACCTACTCCCTCTCAGTCTTGTTTAAGTGGAAATCGCTATTATTTTTGAGGAATTGATAAGGAAGATAAAATGTAAACATTAAAATGTGTCTTACTGATTTCTTTGGTATTATTGGGAATTTGTTTTACATTTGTTGCAGTGTGCATTCAAATATATACAAGATAAATATATCAGGAATGAGTATCATACAGGTTGAACCTCCTTTATCCGGCACCCTCGGGACCTGGCCTGTGCCGGATAAGGGATTTTGCCGAATGTGGGGTGGTCACGTTAAATTGGATGGTACAGATACTGAGCAAGGGGATATCGGGGTTGGCTTGGGGCTGGGAGTGCGGCAGAGAGATCGTGGTGGGGGGGCCGGGGAACAGTGGATCGCGGGGTCAGGCCAGCGATTGCGGGAGTTGGCAGCGAGGAAGGACTTCAATTTGTTCGATTTGTTCATGTCGAAGTTCTGCGCATGCGCCGGGAATGGTGCCGGACGAGGGGTGGTGCCGGATAAGGGAGTCCCGGATAAGGGAGGTTCAACCTGTACTATTGCAGTGTTCTGATAGCTACGTAAATGTTTTCTCTAATGTATGGCCGCTGATTAATAGGTTCTTAACCATTTGCATAGTGGGGCTGTGTAATTTGATGTCCTGTTTATCTCTCTTATATTCATCTTTGTTTTGGGCAAAGATGATGAGGTCATTCCTTGTAATCTGCAAAGCTGTTCCATTACATCACCTGGCCATGATTGGAAAAATATTGTTTTAAAGGAACACTGCTAGACTTAATTAAAGATGTTTGAAGCAGGCGTCATTTCTGGAGCATCGGGAATGGCCTCTTATAAAAATTCAGTTCAATGTTGCAGCCGACGCTGTTTCCTCTTTTTTGTCTTTTTATAGAAATTTTTATTTGAAGATTTGGGAGGAGGTGTAATTTTCCATCTGTCATCCTATTTTAATTTCCCGGTTGGATATTTCAGTTAAGCTAAGAGAACATTGATTCTCATTTCCTGATATCAGTGTCAAATTATGATAAAACTTTATCACTAATAGATCAAAAACAGCAATTGAATGAATTGTTTTCCTCCTTTTAATTTGACCCTTTTCACATCACATGAAACCTTTGAGGGGTAGAGAAGAGGAAGCCAGAAATTGAACTGGGGAAGGAGAGAGCAGAGGGCACTTGGACTTAAAATGGAAAACAAGAAAACAGAGGGATCAGGCATTGACCTTGAGGTGTATGGAAGAACAATGGCAGGTTAGGCTGAATTGGAGATGGGGCGGGGTTGGCAATAGTAGTTAACACTAATCTCATGCCAAACTTAGGTGGAAGGCTGTTTATGTGCATATTGGAATTGAAGCTTATAGCATTTTCTTAATGTTTTTATCATTGTACACATTTTCAGCTATTGTGCAATAGCAATTTTTATTAAGAACATAAGAACATTAGAACATAAGAAATAGGAGCAGGAGTAGGCCATATGGCCCCTCGAGCCTGCTCTGCCATTTAATACGATCATGGCTGATCCGATCATGGACTCGGGTCCACTTCCCTGCCCGACCTCCATAACCCCTTATTCCCTTATCGTTTAAGAAACTGTCTATTTCTGTCATAAATTTATTCAATGTCCCAGCTTCCACAGCTCTCTGGGGCAGTGAATTCCACAGATCCACAACCCTCTGAGAGAAGAAATTTCTCCTCATCTCAGCTTTAAATGGGCAGCTCCTTATGCTAAGATTATGTCCTCTAGTTCTAGTCTCCCCTATCAGTGGAAACATCCTCTCTGCATCCATCCCGTCAAGCCCCCTCATAATCTTATACGTTTCGATAAGATCACCTCTCATTCTTCTGAATTCCAATGAGTAGAGGCCCAACCTCCTCAACCTTTCCTCATGTGTCAACCCCCTCATCTCCGGAATCAACCTTGTGAACCTTTTCTGAACTGCCTCCAAAGCAAATATATCCTTTCATAAATATGGAAACCAAAACTGCACGCAGCATTCCAGGTGTGGCCTCACCAATATCCTGTACAACTGTAGCAAGACTTCCCTGCTTTTATACTCCATCCCCTTTCCATTGGCCTTCCTGATCCTGATACTAATCTTTTGTGTTTCATGTACAAGTACCTCCAGGTCCCGATGTACTGCAGCACTTTGCAATCTTTCTCCATTTAAATAATAACCTGCTCTTTGATTTTTTTCTGCCAAAGTGCATGACCTCACACTTTCCAACATTATACTCCATCTGCCAAATTTTTGCCCACTCACTTAGCCTGTCTATGTCCTTTTGCAGATTTTTTGTGTGCTACTCACACATTGCTTTTCCTCCCATCCTTGTATCGTCAGCAAACCTGGCTACGTTACACTCAGTCCCTTCCTCCACGTCGTTAATATAGATTGTAAATAGTTGGGGTCCCAGCACTGATCCCTGCGGCACCCCACCGGTTACTGATTGCCAGCCCGAGAATGAACCATTTATCCCAACTCTCTGTTTTCTGTTTATTGTATCTTTTGAACACAAAGGATCTATTTGTTTTGCAGGTACTGTAGATTTTGTACTTAAGTTAAAGTTCAAATTTTCCTCAATTTTATTCTCCAATCCAATTTCCTGCCATCCTTTCCTGGAGGAGCTAACTCGTGCCAGGTTGCTGTTCCATGGGCATCAAGTGCCTTCTACACCTACTTTGCGTGTGAGCCTATGCAATACATGTCAGCAGGCTGTTCAACTATGGGGGCTTATTGCAGCCAGGTCCAATCCTGGTCTCACTCAGTAGCCACATATGCACACTTTCCAACAAAGGTAACCAGATAGAAATCAGCTGCAGGAACTCTGGCTAATTTACCCCTCTCTAGCACAGAAATGTGGATACCAACTGTCATATTTCAAATGCCCCGCTTGCTGAAATTAACTCATTCAACACAGACTGGAAACCAAGTCTGGTCCCTTTGATTTGTATAGCTCAGTTACATACTGAGCCTTCTACTAAGTTCAGACTTTCCTGATAGCTGAACATGTACAAACCTGTTCATCAAATGCTGGGAGCCCAGATGAAATGTATCCCAGGCCATTAAGAGAAGCAAGAGAGGAAATAGCGGAGGCTCTGACCATCATTTTTCAATCCTTCCTGCCTACAGGTGTGGTGCCAGAGGACTGGAGGACTGCTAATGTACCATTGTTTAAAAAGGGAGAAAGGGATAGACCAAGTAATTATAGGCCAGTCAGCCTAACCTCAGTGGTGGGCAAATAATTGGAAAAAATTCTGAGGGACAGAGTAAATTGTCATTTCGAAAGGCACGACTTAATCAAAGACAATGGGCATAGATTTGTTAAGGGAAGGTCGTGTCTGATTAACTTAATTGAATTTTTTGAGGAGGTAACAAGGAGAGTCGATGATGGTAGCGCGTTTGATCTTGTCTACATAGATTTTAGGAAGGGTTTTGACACCCACATGGTAGTTAAGAAGGCATATGGGATACTTTCCTTTATTAGCTGAGGCATAGAAAATAAGAGCAGGAAGATTATGCTTGAAATATATCAAACAGTATTTTGGCCACAGCTAGAGTATTGTGTACAGTTCTGGTCACCACATTACAGGAACGATGTGATTGCACTAGAGAGGATAAAGAGGTTTATGAGGACGTTGCCAGGACTGGAGAATTTTAGCTATGAGGAAAGATTGGATAGGCTGGGGTTATTTTCTTTGGAACAAAGGAGGCTGAGGGGAGACCTTATTGAGGTGTATAAAATTATGTCAGGCCTAGATGGAGTGGGTAGGAAAGACCTACTTCCCTTAGCAGAGAGGTCAATAACCAGTGGGCATAGATTTAAATTAATTGGTGGAAGGATTACAGGGAAGTTGAGGAGAACTATTTTCCCCCAGAGGGTGTTGGGGGTCTGGAATGCATTGCCTGAAAGGGTGGTCGAGGCAGAAACCTTCATCGCATTTAAAAAGTACTTGGATATACAATTGAAGTACCGTAACCTGCAAGGCTACAGACCAAGAGCTGGAAAGTGGGATTAGCCTGGATAGCTCTTTCTCTGCCAGTACAGACACAATGGGCCGAATGACCTTCTGTGCTGTATATTTTTATGATTCTATGATATGATTTATTTTCAAGCATAAAATCTGCCAGTGACAAAATGATCAAGAGCAAGTAATCCTGGGGATATAGAATTGAGACGTGCATCCCTGTATTACAGAAAACATGCCTGGAGGCCAACTGACATAGATATGTGCACCTGGCTTGTTTTATTTAAGGACTTCATATTTACCCTCTGGCTTAGGCCAAGGTGCTTTCACAAGCTGAGATGCTTTTGTGAGTTCTTTATATTAGGTGGCATAACAGCAAGGCACAGTCAGAGGCAACTGTATCTAGGACAAATGAGGGATGATTTTTTTCTACAAGTAGCTACCACTGTGAGTTAGGTATGTGGGGAGAGGTGTTGAGGTTTTCATCTGCTTCAGCTTGTGGAGGGATTGGTTATTGCTACAACAAACATCAATGAAACTGCCCCAATGACTCTTTGGGTAAAGGCACCTGGTGCAGTACTGAGGGTTCCATTTTTGTTTCCTGATCTGTATGATCTGAGCTGAGGCTACAATTGGGTGCTACAATTGACCCCAGTACCCCTCGACGATTGAAGAGATAAAAGTCAGAAAGAGAAAAGGTCATTCAAGAAACCTGCTTCTAATTCCGTCAAAGAGCAATGGGACTCAGTCGTGTTGTCCCCCAAGATTGAGCAGCCTCTGGGCTCAGACAAGAATCATCACCACTTGAACAAATTGTGGGATGTGCGCAAGCATCTTTAGAAGCATGTGCCAGCAAGGTCAATTGGGAGAGGAGGCAAATGGAAATTTAATAGAAAGAAAGAAAAGCTTCAGAAAGTGACAAGGCTGGATCAGTACCAAGAGTCTAGTGATAGAATAGAAAAAAAGATACAATATTAGTATGAGGAAAGACTATCCCCAAACTAAAATGGCATGATGTCTGCCATGGTCTCATTGGATCCTTGGTTCCATCTCAGACCCAAATTTTTTATTGGGTAGATACAAACAGCTCGTAGCACATAAAAAATATTTTAAAACTGTATTAATTCAAATTATCAGATGTACTACACGTCTGTTATAGATCATATCAAATTATCACAGCAATTGTCGACAAATAGTTGAAACACAGGTGACTGACATAAACTATCCTGAACCGTTAATTGATCAGAGACAGAGTATGGTGTTTATAACTAATTTTAAATGCAATGTTTAATTATTATTATTACCAGTGTCAGCTTCCAATAAACATTTGAACTTCAACCTCTTTCAAAGTAGTTTTGGTTTTGCATGAATGCAAAATGGGAGGCATAACTTGGGTGTGAAGTCACACAAATCAAATGTATGCAATGGTGTACAAAAATGTACATAAGAGACTTTTAAATGGGACAGAACCAAAATCTCCATGTTTGCAGGTAATTCCAAACTGGGAAGAATTGTGAAAAACAGAACAGACTGATCAAATACAAACGGATCTGGATAGACTGGGGAGTCTGGCTGGCGAGTGGCAGGTGCCATTTAACGTGGGCAAATGCAAAATTATTGTGAAAAGGATAAGAAACAATGTTAATGTAATTAAATATTCTACAGGACATGGTGCAGGCGAAGAATTTCATGGTATGGGTGAATGGATCACTGGAACCATCAGCAAAGTGTGCGGCAACTATAAAGAGGCCAAATGGAATCTCGGGCTATATAGCCAGAAGAATAGAGCACACATCAGTGATTGAGTTTGTACAGGGTGCTGATACATTTCTGGTCACTGTCATGAGAAGGACATCCAGACTTTGAGGTGCAGCAAAGGGCAGCTTCATTAATAGTTGGAATTGGGCACTTGAGTAACGAGGAGAGACTGCAGAACCTGTGACTATTGCACTGGAGGAGAGGAGGCTCCGGGTTGATCTTATAGCAGTATAAATGTTTAACACAATCATAGATTCTACAACAAGAGTACCTACAACACCTCGAAGAGGGAGAGGTAAAATACTATTTGGATTTAATTATCTAACACAGAGAGTGGTGAATGTATTGAATGGACTGCCAAGGGAGGCAATGGGGGTTGATTGTTTCAACAAGTTTGAGAATGAATTGAATAAGTACCTGGAGGAAAATGTAATAAGGAGTTATGAGAGGTATTGCGAGATATGATATTTCCTAGACACTGGGACCACAATGGTCTTTTCTGATCCCATACCATCCGAACTTCATCCGATCGATGGGAGACTACATTGAAGCGATGTCTTATCATACTTTCGCTCTGCACTAGCTGTAAGATTCGGCGAAAACATCGACAGCAAAAAATTAAAGTTTTTGGACATTGCTTGGACACATTTTCTGTTACTGCAGAGAGCAGACAGCACTGACCTGGGACAGGTCCAAATAGGCCCCACAGGAATACACATCAGGTGGACACGGAATCAATGGCAGGAATGGTTGATGGCCTTTTGTCTTGCAATCAGTGAGACATTAAGTAAAGTGGCCGGGGTTTCAGGCCATCGAAAGACAAAGGGAAGCTATTCGACCACAGACTCGAGGTACATCCCAGTTGACAATGGAACAAGCCAGAGACTTGATTTTGCTTTTGAGTTGCACAGCCTCAGGGGAAGGACAGTTGGACTTTTGGCGCGAGAAGAAGCATTTTTGGAAATATAAGAGAGGCGGTTTTGGCTGCCATCTCTCTCTCTCCCCTCTTCTACGCCTGTTTCCTTCGTTCAACGCACAAGGACTGAGCACTCTGTCTGGGACGGAGAGAAGAAACACCAGAGAGCCTTGCTACTTCGACTGGGAAGCTGACCTTGAGACTGGACTTGAAGACCCAGAAGATACATCTCATCGGGAGAAGCAGCAAGTAAGGCAGAGGGGTAATTGGTGAGCATTTATCCCACTCACACATCTTGAAGACCACTGCATAGAGTGAAAGGGTATCGTGTGTCCCAACCAAGCCTTAAGGGTTTTAGTGGGGTGGTTTTTGCAAGGATCATAAGCGTACGCACATTCTGTTGAACAGATTTCAGTGGTGCAATTTTAAATCCGAGCAGTGGTGTTTTAGATGTGGGTACATCGCGCTAGGGGCCTGTTTAGATGGGCCAGACTGTGTGTTGTACTGTGTTTGTTTGTATTACATTACCAGGGTGTGTTTTTACTGGGTGCAGGTGTGTGCTTTAACTTGAATAAAAGCATTGTGACGGTTGAGACCGAAAAGATCTGTCTATGACTGTATATTACTATTCATGACTATAATTTCGGTGTCTAGAACTGTTGTAAGAGGGATGATTCGAAACCACCAGGGGCAAAATCACTTACAAGCTGCAAGAGCCATGCCTTCCCTCACTAGTGAGTGATGTACAGCTAGAAGTATACATCTGACTCATATCTCAGACCCAACTTACTTCCAGAAACACAAGGGGTTGGAAATTCGGTCGCACCTCTGTTGCAGTGTTAATCCAGGCGGAGCTGTACATTTTGTGCCGGCAAATGGTTTGCATCTGCCGCCCCAAAATTCATCAGCTTGGCGCTGAGTGTGGAGCGGAATGCTAAGGGAGGCGTTGCACACCTCTTTTAGGGCGCTAAGCCAGCTGAGCAAGTGAAAATCCCGAGCTAAACAGCCGGCCTTGAAGCGACTTAAGAGAGGCCTCGGGGGGGGGGGAAAATCCGAAAAAACCCACCAAAATCATTCCCAATAAATAGCTCACGCCACCATGATATAAATCGCAAAAAAAATCAATCACACTTGCCTCAGGTCGCCAATACTTACCTCACTGTGGCCACAACAGCTTGGAACGCCAGCTTCCACAGGCGTTCCCAGCAAGACGTTCTTCAGAGCGCTATGGGTCAGACGCAATCCAAATATCAACCAGGGGCGTTGCAGACCAGCTCGCTAATTCCGGGTGGTAATGCTCCGTGCCCCACCGAAACCGGCAATGAATGTCCCAGCGGGGCGCTGGAAGCTGGCCGTCTGCCCGGAAGTACTTATTGTCACCATTGCCGCACCTCTGGGGAGCAAACAGGGGAGGCAGAAGACTGAAAATCAGCCAAAGGTTTTTATTGGGTGGATACAAACAGCTCATAGCACATTAAAATAATGTAAAAAAACAGCATTAATTCATAAACTATCAGATGTACTTCAGATTTATTATATATAATATTAAATTATTACTGCAATCGCACTGGTAAGATAATAGTGGCTTTCATGCTGGAGATTGTTTGTCAATACATTGCAGGAATCCAGCCAAATGTGAGAATATGTTGTTAACTTTCTTGCTTATTTGCTGGTTGGTTTTCACAGTTGGTTTGTTGGAGCTCATTGAACAACGCATGTCATTTATTTGATTGCACCAAATAATGAGCTGAGACCTTACTTTTCCCCAGTGTAACCACACAAAGCATGGTATTTTATAGCAATGCCATTACATTATGACTGGGTCAGGAAAGGTTATATTTAGCAGCAATGGCACATCACATAATACATTGCATTTTTTTTCAAAAGGCCTTATCCTTAATTTTTCTGAAATGTATTGATGATTGATGGCTTATATGTTTGTTTTTGTGTGCCTTTGCTTCAACGTTGCAGATATTGCAAAACATATTTGTGGAAATGTTTTGAACACACTCATGCTGTGGTTTTTACCTTCCTGCCAAGAAACAATATAGGGCTAGACTTTCCACTTGAGATCGCTGGGCTAGCATCCATGCATTGCCCAAAAAGGCAGGCTATCGCCCATTTCACTTAAGAAGTGGAAAGTTGGGCCGGACCATCGGCGAAAAATTGCCGGCCCAACTTTCATGTCATATCGCCGAGGTGATTGCCCACACATCGCCCAGCGCAACTTTCGGCACATCACCCACACATCGCTGGGCTGATTGCTCGCCGAGAAGATCGCTGGACATCGCTGGAGAAAAGCTGCTCTTAACTGCCATTCTCACAGAATGTGGCACTACGGATGCTATTTTGAACGTCGGAGGAAGTGAGAGGCTGCTTAAAAAAGAGGCTTATAATTTCTGAGTTATTTAAGGGCCTTAGTTATTGATTGATCCACTCACATTTATATTTATATTTATTTTAGTACAAAGGGCATTTATGGCAATAGTGATAGTGATAGTGATGGGGTCTGTAACTGCTCGACCATTACTTGTAAATGTTCACATGCTGGAGTCTGAAGTTGGGTTTAGTGAAGGGCCCAATCAAAGAGGTGGCAGAGTGATGCAGAGGCGGAGGAGGAGAACGTACACCCGACGAACTTACAGGGAAAAGCAATCATGCCTCAACTTGTCTGATAACATGTGCCTTAGGACTGGAGGTCATCGATGAGATATGCCAGCTCATTAAGGGAGATCTGCAGCCTAACAGCACAATCAGGACCGCACTGCCCGTTGAGGTAAAGGTGACTGCGGCACTATCCTTCTATGCATCGGGCTCCTTTCAGGCTTCAGCTGGCGACATCTGTGGTATCGCTCAGCACGCCACACATTGCTCCATTCGATAGGTGACTCAAGCCCTTAATGCTCGCATGATGGACTTTATAAGCTTCCCTATGACCAGTGAGGCACAGTGAGGAGGGCTTTGGTTTCTCGAGAATAGCAAACTTCCCCAAGGTACAGCGAGCAATAGACTGCACGCACATTGCACAGAATGCGGATGTGTTTCGTAACCGAAAGGGATTCCACTCCCTGAATGTGCAGCTCATTCTTGACCACAACAAAATAATCATGGCAGTAAATGCTAAATTTCCAGGCAGCATCCATGATGCGCACATCCTACATGAGAGCGCTATCTCTGACCTGTTTAACAGTCAGCCACAAGGTCATGGTTGGATGCTGGGGGATAAACAATATGGCTTTACCAGCTGGCTCATAACCCCCTGAGTAATCCCCAGACAGGAGCTGAGAAATGCTACAACGAAAGCCACATAGCCACACGCAATATCGTCGAAAAGACAATTGGAGGGCTGAAGCAGCGCTTCAGATGCATTGACCACTCTGGAGGCAGCCTACAATACCACCCTGACCAGGTCACTGAGTTTATTGTTGTGTGCTGCATGTTGCATAGTATAGCTATAAAGAGAGGACAATAATTGCCAGATGGGGCTGCCGGTCCACCTCAGGAAGGAGTGAAGGCGGAAGAGGCAGACGATGAGGAGGAGGAGGAGGCTGGTGAGGACCTCGAGGAGGAAAATCAGCCTGGCGATGAAACCAGGGAATCAGGTGAACTCGACAATGACAGGAGCTAATGTCCCAAAGTGTCCCAGGGCAGACAGTGAGCAAGGGCAGCTCTCCCCCAGTCCATGCTGGGTCACTGTGTAAGTGAGAGCAGCCAGAGAGACTTAAAAAGGGTGCAGGTTCATAGCCCTGTCCAGATCTTAGCAAGCTTAATTTCAATCCTGGAGATTTATAATTATAATTACAATTTGCATCATTATAATTTAAAATCTATACTTACTCTTGCCTAAGCAACCAGGCTGTTCCAGCGCTTCTGGCACTGGTCGGACCCCCTCGCCTCATGGGACGCCAATGAGACCATATCGGCGATCTTGCCCCAAATCCTTCAGTAGACCCGGGTTGGAGGTTTCCACACCCACCCCGGGTTAATTGGGCCCACCTGGAGTGGACCTCCTGGACCAGTGCCTCATTGGCCTCATTACTAAAGGGTTTGGCTCTCTTCCATCCCCCCTCCACATCTTGCATATTATCAGAACCTGACATTTCAAATCAAAATTGGTCTTTATCTCTATTTTATTGGTCAAACTGCTCTTTTCTCTCTCCTCTCTGTCTCTGCCTTCCTCTCCTCTCTCTATTCTCTCGCTCTCTCTCGCTCCCTCTCCCTTTGCCTTCTGCACATGTGTGGATGAGTCCTGACCTTCCGAATCACACGAAAACTTGGTTACCAAAAAAAAACGCATGCGCAGACGGCCGTTGCTCGGGAAGCCTTTCCTTCCACATCGCTAAGGCCCATTTCACAGCGCTTGATGAAAATCGGCCACCAACTGTTACTGTATTTACCCTATAAAGGTTGACTCCCCTTTAATTGTATATCTTTGCTCATGATTTTGTGGTAGCAACTGTTATAGAGTCATAGAATGATACAGCACAGAAGGAGGCCATTCGGCCCATCGTACCTATGCTGTCTCTTTGGTTGAGCTATCCTACTCCCCTGCTCTTTCCCGACAGCCTTGTAAATTTTTTTCCTTCAAGTATTTATTGAATTCTATTTTGAATGTTACTATTAAATCTGCTTCCATCACTCTTCAGATCACAACAATTTGCTGTGTAAAAAAAGTGTTTCCTCATATCGGCTCTGGTTCTTCTGCCAATCACCTTAAAACTGCGTCCTCCAGCTACCAACCTTCTGCCACTGGAAACAGTTTCTCCTTATTTACTCGATCAAACCATTCATGATTTTGAACACCTCTATCAAATCTCCTCTTAACCTTCTCTGTTCTAAGGAAAACAACTCCAGCTTTTCCTGTTTCTCCACATAACTGAAGTCCCTCATCCCTGGTACCATTTCAGTATATCTCTTCTGAACCATCTCCAAAGCCTTGACATCCTTCGTAAAGTTATAGGGCTAGATTTTCCATTTTTGTGCATACCGCCCAAAATGGGTTTTCAGATCACCGGCTTCTCGTCCATTCTCAAAGCACCTAATCTCCATTTTTGAAATTGGGCATTACTGTGAGCGATGTGAAATGGGCGGTAGGGTTAAATCTCTCTGATCTTCTGCCGTAAACTGTCGCCATCCTTAGTAACGGCATGACAACGCTCGATTCCTGCGATTCAGGAGGTCAAGGGTCATCATGACATGTGCAGAAGAGGAGACAGAGCGAGAGGGAGCTGAGAGGGACTGAAAGCGTATGTGGCTGTGGTGTGTGCTTGTTTGGCTGTTGTGGGAGGCACGAGGGAGATTCCCCAGCAGCAAAAAGCCCACTAAGCACCAAGAACATAGTTGCCACTGAGTTTTTGTCCAACAAATAAGATATAACATGGAAGAGATGGAGGAGGCCCTGGAGCTGGTAGCCAGGAGCACTGGTGGCAGAGGGCCCCAAGGTACCGCAACCCTATTGCCAACCACACATGACAGCCAGGAGCAACAACTTGCTTCTGGCTTGGAGCACGTTCCCACCTCGGAACCGTCCTCTCCCGTATCCTTCCAAGCAGCGGTTCGGCTGTCATTCCCCCCTCAATGAAGCATTGCCTGAGGAGCTCCTCGGCCAGGCGGCTTGGAGTCAGGAGGGGAAGAGGAAGGGGTAGAGGTGGGGAGGAGAAGCGGGGTTGGAAGAGTTGGTTTTTACAGAAATACTGATGATTTCAGACAAATGTTCGGATTAAATGTTTTTTATTTCACAAAACCTTGTTGTGCATTGGCTCAGATAGATGCACCATTACACGCTGCTGATTCCTTAACATCAAAGGGTATAATGACACTTAACTTCAATCAACTTAAACTTTAATTGCCACCAAGGTGATGCCCACCATTGATGTATGAACTGCACATCCAGCAGTGTGTCAGCCTTGTAAATAACACCAATGTTCTTTCAGGCAAAGCGCACATTGATAAGCTCCTGACGTAACGCTCTTACATAGAAACATAGAAAATAGATGCAGGAGTAGACCATTCGACCCTTCGAACCTGCACCACCATTTAATATTATCATGGCTGACCATGCAACTTCAGTACCCCATTCTTGCTTTCTCTCCATACCCATTGATCCCTTTAGCCGTAAGGGCCACATCTAACTCCCTTTTGAATATATCTAATGAACTGGCCTCAGCAACTTTCTGTGGTAGAGAATTCCACAGGTTCACCACTCTCTGAGTGAAGAAGTTTCTCCTCATCTTGGTCTTAAATGGCTTACCCCTTATCCTTAGACTGTGAGCCCTGGTTCTGGACTTCCCCAACATCGGGAACATTCTTCCTGCATCTAATCTGTCCAATCCCATCAGAATTTTATATGTTTCCATGAGATCTCCTCTCATTCTTCTAAATTCCAGTGAATATAAGCCTAGTCGATCCAGTCTTTCTTCATATGTCAGTCCTGCCATCCCGGGAATCAGTCTGGTTAACCTTGGCTGCACTCCCTCAATAGCAAGAACGTCCTTCCTCAGATTAGGAGACCAAAACTGCACACAATATTCAAGGTGTGGTCTCACCAAGGCCCTGTACAACTATAGTAAGACCTCCCTGCTCCTTTACTCAATTCCTCTCGCTATGAAGGCCAACATGCCATTTGCTTTCTTTACTGCCTGCTGTACCTGCATGCCTACCTTCAATGACTGATGTACCATGACACCCAGGTCTCGTTGCACCTCCCCTTTTATTAATCTGTCACCATTCAGATAATTGCCTTCCTGTTTTTGCCAACAAAGTGGATAACCTCACATTTATCCACATTATACTGCATCTGCCATGCATTTGCCCATTCTCCTAACCTGTCCAAGTCCCCCTACAGCCTCCTAGCATCCTCCTCGAAACTCACACTGCCACCCAGCTTCGTGTCATCTGCAAACTTGGAGATATTACATTCAATTCCTTCGTCTAAATCATTAACGTATATTGTAAATAGCTGGGGTCCCGGCACTGAACCCTGCGGCCCTCCACTAGTTACTGCTTGCCACCCTGAAAAGAACCCGTTTATTCCTAATCTTTGCTTCCTGTCTGCCAACCAGTCCTCTATCCATTTCAATACATTACCCTCAATACCATGTGCCTTAATTTTGCACACTAATCTCCTGTGTGGGACCTTGTCAAAAGACTTTTGAAAGTCCAAATACACCACATCCACTGGTTCTCCCTTGTCCATTCTATTAGTTACATCCTCAAAAACTCTAAAAGATTTGTCAAGCAGGATTTCCCTTTCATAAATCCATGCTGACTTGGACCGATCTGTCACTGCTTTCCAAATGCGCTGCTGTTAAATCTTTAATAATTGATTCCAGCATTTTCCCCACCACCGATGTCAGGCTAACCAGTCTATAATTCCCCGTTTTCTCTCTCCCTCCTTTTTTAAAAAGTGGGGTTACATTAGCTACCCTCCAATCCATAGGAACTGAACCAGAGTCCATGGAATGTTGGAAAATGATGACCAATGCATCTACTATTTCTAGGGCCACTTCCTTAAGTACTCTGGGATGCAGACTATCAGGCCCTGGGGATGTATCGGCTTTCAGTCCCTTCAATTTCCCTAACACCATTTCCTAACGAATAAGGATTTCCCTCAGTTCCCCCTTCTCGCTAGACCCTCGGTCCCCAATTATTTTCGGGAGGTTATTTCTGTCTTCCTTCGTGAAGACAGAACCAAAATATTTGTTCAATTGGCCTGCCATTTCCTTGTTCCACATTATGAATTCACCTGATTCTGACTGCAAGGGACCTACATTTGTCTTCACTAATCTTTTTCTCTTCACATATCTATAGAAGCTTTTGCAGTCAGTTTTTATATTCCCTGCAAGTTACTCTCATACTCTATTTTCCCCCTCCTAATTAAACCCTTAGTCCTCCACTGCTGAATTCTAAATTTCTCCCAGTCCTCAGGTTGCTGCTTTTTCTGGCCAAATTATATGCCTCTTCCTTGGATTTAACACTTTCCCTAATTTCCCTTGTTAGCCACGGTTGAGCCACCTTCCTTTTTTATTCTTATGCCACACAGGGATGTACAATTGTTGTAGTTCGTCCATGTGATATTTAAATGTCTGCCATTGCCTATCCACCCTCAACCCTTTAAGTATCATTCTCCAGTCTATCCTAGCCCATTCACATCTCAGACCAACAAAGTTTCCTTTCTTTAAGTTCAGAACCCTAGGCTCTTAATTAACTGTGTCATTCTCCAGCTTAATGAAGAATTCTACCATATTATGGTCACTCTTCCCCAAGGGGCTCCACACAACCAAATTGCTAATTAATCCTCTCTTGTTACACAACACCCAGTCTAGGATGGCCTGCTTCCTAGTTGGTTCCTCGACATATTGGTCTAGAAAACCATTCCTTATACACTCCAGGAAATCCTCCTCCACAGTATTGTTACCAGTTTGGTTAGCCCAATCAATATGTAGATTAAAGTCACCCATGATAACTGCTGTACCCTTATTGCATGCATTCCTAATTTCCTGTTTGATGCCATCCCCAACCTCCCTACTACTGTTTGGTGGTCTGTACACAACTCCCACTAATGTTTTCTGCCCTTTGGTGTTTCGCAGTTCTACTCAGATAGATTCCACATCATCCACGCTACTGTCCTTCCTTACTATTGCCTTAATCTCCTCATTAACTAGTAACGCTACTCCACCTCCTTTTCCTTCCTGTCTGTCATTCCTGAATATTGAATACCCCTGGATGTTGAGTTCCCAGCCTTGGTCACCCTGGAGCCATGTCTCCGTAATCCCAATTACATCATATCCGTTAACAGGTATCTGCGCAGTCAATTCATCCACCTTATTACAAATGCTCCTTGCATTGAGACTCAGAGCCTTCAGGCTTGTTTTTTAACACTCTTTGTCCTTTTAGAATTATGTTGTAATGTGGCCCTTTTTGATTTTTGCCCTTGATTTCTCTGCCCTCCACTCTTGCTTTTCTCCTTCCTACCTTTTGCTTCTGCCCCATTTTACTTCTCTCTGCCTCCCTGCATAGATTCTCATCCCCCTGCCATTTTAGTATAAACCCTCCCCAACAGCACGAGCAAACACTCCGCCTAGGACATCGGTTCCGGTCCTGCCCAGGTGCAGACCGTCCGGTTTGTACTGGTCCCCCTCCCCCAGAACCGATTCCAATGTCCCAGGAATTTGAATCCTTCCCTTCTGCACCACTCCTCAAGCCACGTATTCATCTGAGCTATCGTGCAATTCCTATTACTACCTTTGAGGTCCTACTTTTCAATTTAACTCCTAGCTCCCTAAATTCAGCTTGTAGGACCTCATCTCATTTTTTACCTATATCATTGGTACCTATATGTACCACAACAGCTGGCTGTTCACCCTCCCCCTCCAGAATGCGTTGCAGCCGCTCCGAGACATCGTTGACCTTTGCACCAGGGAGGCAATATACCATCCTGGAGTCTCGTTTGCGGCCGCAGAAACGCCTATCTATTCCCCTTACAATAGAATCCCCTATTACTATAGCTCTCCCACTCTTTTTCCTGCCCTCCTGTGCAGCAGAGCCACCCCTGGTGCCATGGACTTGGCTGCTGTTGCCTTCCCCTGATGAGCTATCTCCCCCAACAGTACCCAAGGTGGTGTATCTGTTTTGGAGAGAGATGACCTCAGGGGACCCCTGCACTACCTTCCTTCCACTGCTCTGTCTGATGGTCACCCATTTCCTATCTGGCTGTGTAACCTTTACCTGCGGTGTGACCAATTCACTAAACATGCTATTCACGACATCCTCAGCATCGCAGATGCTCCACAATGAATCCATCTGCAGCTCCAGTGCCGCAATGCGATCTGTCAGGAACTGCAGCTGGATACACTTCCTGCACATGTAGTTGTCAGGGACACTGGAAGCATCCCTGACTTTCCACCTAGCACAGGAGGAGTATAACACGGGTCTGGGCTCTCCTGCCATGACTTACCCCATAAATTAACCTAATTGGTAACAACGCCAAAGGTTTCTTACTGATTAGAAAAGAAAAAGAAAAAGATTAAATACTCATCAATCCACCAGCCAATCACTTACCCGCTTGGCTGTGACGTCACACTTCGATTTCTTTTTGCTTCTTTGTTTACCTTCTGCCCCTGCACCAACTTCCTTCTCCCGCCTTCTGGGCCCCTTTTATGGCCCTCGCTGCTCCCAACCTGCTCCGCTGCAACCTCCGCTGCTTCTCTCACCTTATGGCACGTTTTTTTTGTTGCAGCTATCATGCCACCACTTCATGCGGTCTACAGTGGGGTGGGGGCATGGCTTCAGCATCAGCCTGATTGTGGGGCCGATGTCAGTGTCCGCCTCCTCATCCTCCTCTTTTTCTCTCCGGTGAGGTGGACTGTCAGACTCATCAGGCAATTCTTGTCCCCTCCTGATAACCAAATTGTGCAGCATGGAGCACACCACCACAAATTGAGCTACCTGCTCAGGGTGGTATTGGAGCTTGCCTCCTGAGTGGTCCAGGCATCTAAAGCACTGCTTAAGCACTCCAATGGTTTTCTTCACGATATTGCAAGTAGCTCTGTGGCTCTCGTTGTATCGCAACTCGGCTTCGGTGTGGGCGTCACGCAGGTGAAGCCATATCCTTTGTCACCTCACTCTGTGCCTCCCTGGTCATAGAGAAGCTGATTACGTCCCTCCTGCATGCGTACAGGTATTCAGTGACCTGTCTAATGCAGCAGTGTGTGGCATGCTGAGACAGTCCTCAAATGTCGCCAGCTGTGGCCTGAAAAGAACCCGACGCATAGAATGACAGTGCCGCGGAGACTTTGCCCTCGACGGACAGTGCAGTACTGTTGGTGCTGGTAGACTGCAGATCTCCCCTTATGAGCTGGCATACCTCAGTGATAACCTCTTTGTGGAAGCGCTGTCTCTGAAGGCAGATGGTGTCGGGCAAGTCGAGGTAAGACTGCCTCTCCTTGTACTTGTGGGGGGTGTAACGTCTGGTCCTCCTCATCAGTCTGGCACGTCTTACATTGGGCACATAATGCTGTGGAGCATACCTTCGGTCATCTTGAGTCTGCTGCATGTATTTGGTCATCAAGAGAGGGTGAGAAAGGACAAGCCCCATTGCAATAGCTCTCTGTTTTCCACCGATTGGTCACAAACAATGGATATCCCAACGAAGACACCTATTCAATTCCAATTGGTCACAGTATGGTCAAGATGTTTGTACAGATGTTCACATCAACTCCAATGACCTCCAGTGTACATCCGAACTCCCCCGAGTTTGAAGCACAGCAGCATTTTAAAGGATGTGACATGTGATCTAGAACATGGCATCCATAACACTGTGATTAGTTCTGGTTAGTTCCACTTTATCTGGGCATTTTTTTGACCGAGCAATATTGTGGGCGATATGTGTGCAAGGTGGTGAAAGTGACGCTGGGCGGTCTCATGGCCGCTAGTTTTGGGTGGTATTATTGAATCTCGGTGTTAAATCAGTGCGGAAATTAACGCTGGGCGATATTATGGGCTTTGATTTCGCCCATTCTGATGATTCCACCCCAAAAACGTGGGCGGGCGGTATTATTTTTTCCCGGGGTTAAGCGCATGGGGAAAGTAACGTCAACGATAAGTTCCCGAACAATGCCCGTCAATTTTCATTTTGTAGCTAAATGGGCAACATATGAGCATTATACATAATTTCAGCAGTAAAATGGGTGTTAAGTGGGCGTTAAGCATGCAAAAAAAGTGGAAAATCTAGCCCATAAACATTCAACAGGGGCAAAGGTCAAGGAAATCTATGCACTTTTAAAGACACAAGTTGGCATCAACTAACTATTAATTTTTGATTTATCGAATCTTCTCTACATAGAATTACATAGGATATGCAGCACAGAAACAGGCCATTCAGCCCAACCAGTTTATGCTCCACTCAAGCCGCCTCCCGTCTTTTCTTATCTAAATTTATCAGCAGAACCCTCTATTCCCTTCTCCCTCATATGCTTGTCTAGCCTCCCCTTAAATGCATCTATACTATTCGCTTTAACCACTCCCTGTGGTAGCGAGTTCCACATTCTCACCACTCTCTGGGTAAAGAAGTTTCTTCTGAATTCCCTATTTGATTTTTTGGTGACTATCTTATATTGATGCCCTCTGGTTATTCTCTTCCCCACAAGTGGAAACACTCTCTCTGTAGCTACTGTATCAAAACCTGTTATAATTTTAAAGACCTCAATTAGGTCACCCCTTTGTTCAAGCAAAAACAGACCCAGCCTGTTCATCCTTTCCTGATATGTATACCCTTGCATTTCTGGTATCATCCTTGTAAATCTTCTCTGCACCCTCTCCAGTGCCTCTATATCCTTTTTATAATATGGTGACCAGAATAATACGCAGTACTCCAAGTGTGGTCTAGCCAAGCTTTGATACAGGTTTAGCATAACTTCACTACTTTTCAATTCTATCCCTCTAGAAATAAATCCTAGTGATTGGTTTGCTTTTTTTATGCCCTTGCTAACCTGTGTCGCAACTTTTAGTGAGTTGTGTATTTGTACACTCAGATCCCTTTGTTATTCTATCCCACTTAGACTCGTACCCTCCAAGTAATAAGTAACCTCCCTATTCTTCCTACCAAAATGTACCTCACATTTATTTCTACTGTCCACTGTTGTCAACCTTTGTGGTATCAGCTTCACTTAACTTTCTCAACAATGGAAAAATAATTCTCTGTGCTAATTCTCCTTGTTACACTTCTTAATGTCTTTGCACTCTCTCAAGCTCTCTGTCTCTCTCTTTCTCTCACTTATCCTTCCCATTTCCCATCATCTTGTTCCATATAATATATGGACTGAATTCCCTGACCTTTGCCCCTGAATAATGTTTATTTCCCAGGGGGCAGACATCAAGAAAAAGGGGCAAGGACCCATTTCACTGGGTCTAAACCTTTTTTACATTGTTCCAGGGTTAATTGGGCTTTCTTCAGTGGATGGAACTGGACCTGTACCTAAAGTAGACAAAGACTCATTGCACCAATGGAAATGAGGGGGCATTTTCTTGGATCATCATTGGCATCCCTCTCACTGGCCACTATCTTAGGCTGCACCAGATTGTTCGCAACCTCAGCCTCTTATTTAGAAACATAGAAACATAGAAACATAGAAAATAGGTGCAGGAGTAGGCCATTCGGCCCTTCTAGCCTGCACCGCCATTCAATGAGTTCATGGCTGAACATTCAACTTCAGTACCCCATTCCTGCTTTCTCGCCATACCCCTTGATCCCCCTAGCAGTAAGGACCTCATCTAACTCCTTTTTGAATATATTTAGTGAATTGGCCTCAACAACTTTCTGTGGTAGAGAATTCCACAGGTTCACCACTCTCTGGGTGAAGAAGTTCCTCCGCATCTCGGTCCTAAATGGCTTACCCCTTATCCTTAGACTGTGACCCCTGGTTCTGGACTTCCCCAACATTGGGAACATTCTTCCTGCATCTAACCTGTCTAACCCCGTCAGAATTTTATATGTTTCTATGAGGTCCCCTCTCATTCTTCTGAACTCCAGTGAATACAAGCCCAGTTGATCCAGTCTTTCTTGATAGGTCAGTCCCGCCATCCCGGGAATCAGTCTGGTGAACCTTCGCTGCACTCCCTCAATAGCAAGAATGTCCTTCCTCAGGTTAGGAGACCAAAACTGTACACAATACTCCAGGTGTGGCCTCACCAATGCCCTGTACAACTGTAGCAACACCTCCCTGCCCCTGTACTCAAATCCCCTTGCTATGAAGGCCAACATGCCATTTGCTTTCTTAACCGCCTGCTGCACCTGCATGCCAACCTTCAATGACTGATGTACCATGACACCCAGGTCTCTTTGCACCTCCCCTTTTCCTAATCTGTCACCATTCAGATAATAGTCTGTCTCTCTGTTTTTACCACCAAAGTGGATAACCTCACATTTATCCACATTATACTTCATCTGCCATGCATTTGCCCACTCACCTAACCTATCCAAGTCGCTCTGCAGCCTCACAGCATCCTCCTCGCAGCTCACACTGCCACCCAACTTAGTGTCATCCGCAAATTTGGAGATACTACATTTAATCCCCTCATCTAAATCATTAATGTACAGCGTAAACAGCTTGGGCCCCAGCACAGAACCTTGCGGTACCCCACTAGTCACTGCCTGCCATTCTGAAAAGTACCCATTTACTCCTACTCTTTGCTTCCTGTCTGACAACCAGTTCTCAATCCATGTCAGTACACTACCCCCAATCCCATGTGCTCTAACTTTGCACATCAATCTCTTGTGTGGGACCTTGTCGAACGCCTTCTGAAAGTCCAAATATACCACATCAACTGGTTCTCCCTTATCCACTCTACTGGAAACATCCTCAAAAAATTCCAGAAGATTTGTCAAGCATGATTTCCCTTTCACAAATCCATGCTGACTTGGACCTATCATGTCACCTCTTTCCAAATGCACTGCTATGACATCCTTAATAATTGATTCCATCATTTTACCCACTACCGATGTCAGGCTGACCGGTCTATAATTCCCTGTTTTCTCTCTCCCTCCTTTTTTAAAAAGTGGGGTTACATTGGCTACCCTCCACTCCATAGGAACTGATCCAGAGTCAATGGAATGTTGGAAAATGACTGTCAACGCATCCACTATTTCCAAGGCCACCTCCTTAAGTACTCTGGGATGCAGTCCATCAGGCCCTGGGGATTTATCGGCCTTCAATCCCATCAATTTCCCCAACACAATTTCCCGGCTAATAAGGATTTCCCTCAGTTCCTTCTCCTTACTAGACCCCCCGACCCCTTTTATAACCGGAAGGTTGTTCGTGTCCTCCTTCGTGAATACCGAACCAAAGTACTTGTTCAATTGGTCCGCCATTTCTTTGTTCCCCGTTATGACTTCCCCTGATTCTGACTGCAGGGGACCTACATTTGTCTTTACTAACCTTTTTCTCTTTACATATCTATAGAAACTTTTGCAATCCGTCTTAATGTTCCCTGCAAGCTTCTTCTCATACTCCATTTTCCCTGCCCTAATCAAACCCTTTGTCCTCCTCTGCTGAGTTCTAAATTTCTCCCTGAGCTGGACTTTGGACCCCATAATCCTCTCAAACACCAATACTGGTTACTTTCACCTCTGAAATATCATCCGTCACTGCCCCTCTCTCAGCCCATCTGCTGCTAAAGAAACACCCAACCATGCTTTTGTTATCTGCAGACTCAACTATTCCTGTTGTGTATGCAATAACTGTTAGATTGAGTACTGTTTAACTCCAAGAGGTATGACCTTGGCTCTGCTTTATTAAGGCCCAAAGTGACTAATATACAAAATAGCTGGCCTTTTATACTTGGGCTGCACACATGTGCTTGCAGCCTAATAGCCTCCAACAGTGATGCCATCTAGTGGTTAGTGATCCCAAAAGTACATACATGACAATAGCCCCCTCTTAATATCTGAGATATTAACACAATCTTTTACAAATTGAGACGGTCCGGTGTTTTACACTCCCGGGTTGACCATCTCAGTTCATCTCCAGCCTTGAGTGAGTGTTCAGAGTCTGTTGTGACTGATGGCTTGATGGCTGATCTGGTGGGTGTGGCAATGGCCATGTCAGGGATTGAAAGTCCATTTTCATTGAACATGTCAGTGATTGAAAGTCCCGATTCATTGATGACCACTGAGTCCTCTGATGACTGGGGGTAGGTTGGTTGGTCGTCAATTGTCTCTTCCTCTGACTGTTCCGGTTCGTCTGTGTGCTGCAGCTTTGTCTGATCCATATGTTTCCTGCATGTTTGCCCATTTTTGAGCTTGACAATAAATACTCTGTTGCCCTCCTTGGCCATGACAGTACCAACGATCCACTTGGGACTATGACCATAATTCAGAACATATACAGGATCATTTACAGAAATATCGCGTGACACAGCTGCGTGATACCCTTGCTGACTTTGTCTTCTATATTCAACATGATTATTCAAGTCAGGGTATACAAGAGATAGCTTGGTCTTAAGACCTCTCTTCATCATTGGTTCAGCAGGCGAGACCCCGATAAACGTGTGAGGTCTTGTCCTGTAACTAAGCAGTATGCATGATAGGCGGGTCGACAGTGACACTTGGGTTACTCGCTTCATACTGTGCTTTATGATTTGGACAGCATGTTCTGCTTGCCCATTGGATGCTGGTTTGAATGGTGCTGCCCTTACATGTTTGATATCATTGAGTTTCATGAACTCTTGAAACTCCTGACTGGTGAAACACGATCCGTTGTCGCTAACAACGATGTCAGGCAGACCATGTGTCACGAACATGACACTGAGATTCTCAATGGTAGCTGTGGATGTGCTAGATGACATGATAATACACACTATCCACTTTGAATATGCATCCACTACAACTAAAAACATCCTCCCCAGGAAGGAACCTGCAAAGTCTATGTGGATCCTGGACCATGGTTTGGACGGCCATGACCACAGACTCAGCGGCAATTCCGCTGGTGCTTTGCTGAGCTGCATGCAAGTGTTGCACTGATGCACACATGATTCCAGCTCAGAGTCAATTCCTGGCCACCATACATGAGACCTGGTGATGGCTTTCATCATTACTGTAAAGTCCTTACTCTACAGCATGAAACCACACGAGGCACAATCTGGGGACAAAGTCACGCTGTGACCTTAACTCTTTATTCACAGGACTCCAAAGATGATGATACTGTGTGGGACCTCCCTTTTTATACCTGTGTGATCAGGTAAGAAGTGTCTCCCACAAGTTCACCCCTAGTGGTCAAGGTATGCATCGAGGTTGAGAGTATACAGTAATACAGTGGTGTTACATACATGGCATCACCTTCCCCCCCAAAGTCTTATTGGGATCATAGGTTTAGTCTTTCAGGTGGTCTACGCTCCCTCGTGGAGAGCCACAGTTGGGGCTCTAGTTGTTGGACACTGACATGAGTGTCTGTCACCTGTGGTGATTCCGGCCTGTCCGGGCTGACCGCAGGGACTGTGCATTCTTCTGATTGCTCTTGTTGCTCATTCACTGGCGGTGTTGTGAGCTCCATCTCATGGTCTTCTTCAGGTACCTCCGTGTCGATGCTGAACTTTTTTTTACTTGGTCCAGATGCTTACGGCATATCTGACCATTGTTGAGTTTTACCACGATGACCCTATTCCCCTCTTTGTCAATTACAGTGCCCTCAAGCCATTTGGGCCCCATGGCGTGATTGAGGACGAATACAGGATAATTTATTTCTATACATCTCCCCCTCGAATTACGGTCATGGTACGCGTTTTGTGACTTGAGCTTGCCCTCAACTATGTCGGTCAGGACTGGGTGAATGAGGGACAACCGGGTTTTGAGTGTCCGTTTCATTAGTAGCTCTGCGGGCGGGACCCCCGTGAGCGAGTGCGGTCGGGATCTATAGGCCAGCAGGAGACACGATAGGCGGCATTGTAGGGAGGGTCTTTGAATCCTAAGCATACCTTGCTTAATGATTTGGACCGCACGTTCCACCTGGCCATTGGAAGCCAGCTTGAACGGCGCAGTCCTGATGTGGTTGATGCCATTGCCCGACATAAACTCTCGGAATTCGTAGCTTGTGAAACATGGACCATTATCACTAACCAGGATGTCTGGCAAGCCATGGGTTGCAAAGATTGCACTCAGGCTTTCCACGGTGGTGGATGACGTGCATGAATTCAGAATGATGCACTCGATCCATTTCGAGTACGCATCTACCACAATAAGGAACATCTTACCTATGAACGGGCCTGCGTAGTCAACATGAATGCGTGACCATGGCCTGGTGGGCCAGGGCCACGGGCTGAGTGGGGCGGGGGCCTTACCCAGCTGGGCACACTTCGTGCACCTGCGAACACAGTGTTCCAGGCCAGAATCAATTCCAGGCCACCAAACGTGTGACCGGGCAATAGCCTTCATCAGCACAATACCTGGGTGCTCGCTGTGGAGTTCTCTGATTAATGCCTCCCTGCCCTTCTGGGGCATAACTACCCGGCTGCCCCATAGTAGGCAGTCGGCTTGGATGGAGAGCTCATCCATCCGTCTGTGGAACGGTCTGACCTCCTCAGGGCATGCTCCGTGTGCGGGCGCCCAATCCCCAGTCAGGACACATTTCTTAATCAGGGATAGGAGGGGATCTCTGTTTGTCCAGATTTTGATCTGGCGGGCTGTGATGGGGGAGCCTGCGCTGTCAAAGACATCAACAGCCATGACCATCTCGGCGCTTTGCTCCGCTGCCCCCTCAGTGGTGGCCAGTGGAAGCCTGCTGAGTGCGTCAGCGCAATTTTCAGTGCCAGGCCAGTGCCGGATGGAGTAGTCATAAGCAGCCAGCTTGAGAGCCCATCGCTGCATACGAGCTGATGCGTTGGCATTGATAGCCTTGCTGTCTGACAACAGGGATGTGAATGGCTTGTGGTCCATCTCTATTTCAAACTTCCTACCAAAGAGGTACTGATGCATTTTTTTTACACCATAGACACATGCAAGCGCTTCCTTCTCGACCATCCCATATCGCCATTCTGCTTGGGAGAGCGACCTGAAGGCATAAGCCACAGGTTGTAGTTGACCCTCAGCATTGCCCTGCTGCAACACGCACCCAACCCCGCAGGACGATGCATCACATGTCAGAACCAATTTTTTACAGGGGTCATACAGGGTCAACAACTTGTTTGAACAAAGTAGGTTTCGCGCCCGATCAAAAGCCCGTTCCTGACAGTCCCCCCAAAACCAATCGCAACCCTTACGCAGGAGCACGTGTAGCAGCTCCAACAACGCGCTCAAGTTAGGCAAAATGTTCCTGAAATAGCTTAACAGTCCCAGGAATGAACGCAACTCCGATGTGTTGCAGGGCCTGGGTGCTCGTCAAATCGCCTCTGTTTTGGATTCGGGGGCCGAATCCCATTTGCAGCAACCCTCCTGCCCAGAAACTCAGCCTTAAGAGCTAAGAACACACATTTAGACTTCTTGAGTCACAGGCCTACCTGGTCCAGTCGGCGTAGCACCTCCTCCAGGTTGTGGAGTATTCCTCGGTGTCTCGACCCGTGATGAGGATGTCGTCCTGGAATACGGTCGTTCCAGGAATGGATTTGAGCAGGCTTTCCATGTTTCGTTGAAAAATCGCGGCCGCTGATCGAATGCCAAACGGGCACCTGTTATAAACAAACAGTCCCTTGTGTGTGGTGATGGTGGTCAGTAGTTTAGATTCGTCGGCCAGTTCCTGGGTCATATAGGCTGAAGTGAGGTCCAACTTGGTGAACAGCTTGCCCCCTGCCAGCGTGGCGAAGAGGTCCTCCGCTCTCGAGAGCGGGTATTGATCTTGTAGGGACACCCGATTGATGGTGGCCTTGTAGTCGCCACAGATCCTGACAGAGCCATCCGCTTTTAGAACGGGAACGTTGAGGCTCACCCAATCGCTGAATTCAACAGGCGAGATGATGCCCTCTCTCAACAGCCGGTCCAATTCGCTCTCGATCTTTTCCTGCATCACATACGGCACCGCTCTGGCTTTGTGGTGCACTGGCCTGGCGTCCGGGGTGATGTGTATCACTACTTTAGTGCCTTTGAAAGTCCCGACGCCAGGTTGGAATAGTGAATCGAATTGTTGTCGGACTTGTGAGCACGAACTTCGCTCCACAGATGATATTGCGTGAACATCCCCCCATTTCCAGTTCATCTCGGCTAACCAGCTCCTCCCCAACAGTGCGGGACCATTGCCCAGGACAATCCAGAGCAGCAGCCGGTTCACTAATCCATTGTGTGTGACAGCCAACATTGCACTGCCTAGCACCGGAATGATTTCTTTAGTGTAAGTCCGTAATTGTGTCTCAATATGTGCTAATTTGGGTCTACTGGCTTTAAGTAGCCATAGCTTCTCAAATTGCTGAACGCCCATGAGTGACTGGCTGGCCCCAGTATCCAGCTCCATGCGTACATGGATACCATTTAATAAAACCATCATCATCATTGGTGGCGTTTTGGTGTATGAACTGTGAATATTCGCCACATGGACCCGCTGAAACTCGGCGTCCATCGATTTGCCTGAAAAGTCATCCTGCCTCAAAGAACCCTCTTCTGGTCCATCCACCTCATATATTAGTCTGGTAGCAGACTTCCTGCACATTCGAGCTAAGTGGCCACTGAGATTGCAGTTCCTGCAGACAAACTGTTGAAATCTGCAAGATCTTGCTGAGTGTTTTCCCCTACACCTCCATTGTTGGGAACAAAGGGACTATGGCCAGGCACTCCGCGCTGACTGTCCCATTAACTGCTCTTAAGTACCCTATTAGTGGGTGTCAATGGCCCCATCCCAGGCCGCATTGTCCATTGTGATGGCGTGAATGTCCGTTCAGCCTGCCATTGCCTCTGTTGAAGTCCTACTCTGGGGTCTGTTGCTGCCTGGGGAATGTCAGACTGCCCCTGTCTGCCTGCGGGGCTCTGAGTCGCATTGATGATGTTGACTCCCTGATCTATTGCCGCGTTAGAGGCAGAATTGCTCGTGTATATTATTTTCGTCTCTTCCTCCCCCGCCAAGGTCAAATCCTTGGTCTCAATTAATTTGCAGAAAATTCCCGCATGATCGATGCCCTCAATAAAGAAGTCCCTTAAACTCTCCCCCCTGCAGGCATCTGTGAACTTACAGAGGCTGGCCAAACGCCAGAAGTCCGCTACGAAGTCCGGTATGCTCTGTCCTTCACGGCGTCGGTGGGTGTAGAATCTGTGTCGGGCCATATGTATGCTATTCGCCGGTTTAAGGTGCTCCCCGATCAATTTGCTAAGTTCTTCAAAGGTTTTGTCCACCGGCTTTTCGGGTGCTAGTAAGTCCTTCCTGAGCACATAAGTCTTTGGTCGCAGCTGGTCAAAAGATGAGCCCTTCGCTTGTCGGCCGTTGCATCCCCCAGCCATTCTTTCATAACGAAGCTTTGCTGAAGCCTCTCGACAAAATCGTCCCAGTCTTCCCCAACACAGTACCATTCCTCTGTGCTACCGGTGGCCATTCTCGTGGGCCGTGAATTCCCGTTTCTCGTCACCAATATAAAGTCCTTACTCTACAGCATGAAACCACACAAGGCACATTCTGGGGACAAGGTCACTCTGTGACCTTAACTCTTTATTCACAGGACTCCAAAGACGATGACCCTGCGTGGGACCTCCCTTTTTAGGCCTGTGTGATCAGGTAAGGAGTGTCTCCCACAAGTTCACCCCTAGTGGTCAAGGTGTGCATCTAGGTTCAGAGTATACAGTAATACAGTGGTGTTACATTGTGGTTACATACATGACAATTACAATGCCGGGATGTGTGCTATGTAGCTCACGTACAAATTTTTCTCTCTCTTTCTTGGGCATAACAACACGATTGCCCCACAGTATACAATCCGACTGAATAGACAGTTTGTCTTTGCGACGAATGTAAGGATTGGTCCTCTCGCACATTTGCTTGGGTATGGCAGACCAATCACATTTGAGGATTAACTCTTCACCACCGATAAAATCAGGTCGTGGCTGGTCCAGGTCTTAACTTGTTGAGCCGTGACAGGGGTTCCTTCACTCTCAATAGCATCCATAACTAACAGTAGGTCCGCCGGTTGTGGCATTTCCACCTCCAATGTGGGCAAAGGCAGTCAGCTCAAAGCATCGGCACAATTCTCAGTGCCAGGTCTATGGCGAATGATGTCAGCGCCCACCTCTGGATGCGGGATGAAGCATTGGTATTGATACCTTTGTTTTCAGAGAACAGTGAATTGAGCGGCTTGTGATCTGTCTCCAGTTCAAATCAAAGATCAAACAGGTTCTGATGAATCTTTTTAACCCCATACACACAGGCTAGTGTTTCTTTCTCTACCATGCTGTAGGCTCTTTCCGCTTTAGACAAACTTTTTGAAGAATACGCGACTGGTTGAAGTTTACCCGATTCATTGGCTTGTTAGCGTACGCAACTAATTCCATATGACGAAGCATCAAGGCCAATACTAGACGTTTACATAGGTCATAATGTACCAGCAGCATGTTAGAGCAAAGCAGATTAATGGCTTTCTCAAAAGCTCTGTCTTGAGATGCATCCCACACCCAGTTGTCGCCTTTTCTTAGCAGCATGTGCAGTGGTTCTAATAAGGTGTTCAATTTAGGTAGGAAGTTACCAAAGTAGTTGAGTAGACCCAGGAACGAACGCAGCTCCATCACATTCTGAGGCTTGAATGCATTCTTGATGGCCTTGGTTTTCTCATCCGCGGGCCTGATGCCGTCAGCAGCAATTTTCCTCCCCAGGAATTCGACCTCTGGTGCCATGAAGACGCACTTCGAGCGTTTCAGTCTGAGTCCCACTTTGTCCAGACGATGTAAAACCTCTTCCAGTTTGTTCAGATGTTCCTTGGAGTCACGACCTGTGATCAGGATGTCATCTTGGAACATGACAGTTCTGGGAACGGACTTCAGTAGACTCTCCATGTTCCTCTGAATATTGCTGCAGCTAAGCGAATTCCAAAAGGGCACCTGTGATAAATAAACAGTCCTTTATGCGTGTTAATGCACGTAAGTTTCTTCGACGTCTTGACCAGCTGCTGTGCCATATAGGCCGACGTCAAGTCCAGATGGGTGAACGACTTCCCCCGGCTAGTGTTGCAAACAAGTCATCAGCCTTCGGTAATGGCCCTGAACCTGTTTTGAAACCCTGTTGATCGTAGCCTTGTAGTCTCCACAGATTCTGACTGTGCCATCACTTTTCAGCACAGGAACAATGGGGCTGGCCCATTCATTAAATTCAACCGGTGATATGATCCCTTCACGCTGAAGTCTGTCCCGTTCGATTTCGACCTTCTCCCTCACCATATATGGAACTGCCTGAGCTTTATGATGGACGGGTCTTGCATCTGAGTCCACATGGATCTGCACCTTGGCTCCCATGAAGTTGGCGATGCCTGGCTCGAACAGCGAGAGGCTCAGTACTTGGACATATCCTGCTCCGACGACACTGCCTTGATGTCGTTCCAATCGCATCTGATTTTTTCAAGCCAGTTCCTGCTGAACAGCGTTGGCCCATTGCCTGGGACAATCCATAGCGGTAACTCATGAACCGCACCATCATACGACACTTTAATTGTGGCACTGCCAATCACTGTTATGAGTTCTTTGGTGTACGTGCGCAACTTGGCATTGACTGGACTCAGCTTGGGCCTCACAGCCTTAGTATCTCACAGCTTGTCGAATGCCCTCTGGCTCATTATCGATTGACTCGCCCCCGTGTCCAGTTCCATCGATACCGGCACCTCATTAAATTTCACGTTGACCATTATCGGTTTGCTCTTAGTTAAGAACGAGTATAGTCCACAAGCTTCCTCCTCTGGTATCTCGGATTGCATATCCGGATCCGCGCTAGTCTGACCATCATCCTCCACGTGGTGTGTCGCAGCACGCTTGCTCATCTGCGGACACTTGCGTTGGAGATGCCCCACTCTCAGAGAGCCTTTGCAACTATATTGCTTAAATCCACACTGCTGGTGCTGGTGATTTCCCCAACGATGCCAACATGGAGAAATCGGATGCATTCCTGCTGGTGGACTTTGGGCAGGCACAGGTTTCGTGTACACAGTTAGGTAAGCCCTGCCATGTGCCGCTCTGCCGGACGCCGAATCATATTTACAGTACTTGCTGAGTTTCGATTTTTCACTGATATCTGCTTTAGACTTCTATCCGTCGTCATGCATGACTGAGCAATCGTGATGGCCCTGTTCAAGTTCAACATCTCCACCGCCAGTAGTTTCCGCAGGATCACCTCATGGTTGATGCTGATCACAAAGCAGTCCCGCAGCATGTCTGCCAACACAGCCCCGAACTTACACGGTCCCGCTGTCATATATGCTATATGGCTACTGTTGGTACTATCACAAGATGTGCCACTAGAGGGCACAGCAGTGGGAGACTTGTAGGTTACCTATACAGGTGTGCCTGGCCTAGAATAAAAGGCAGGCCACCAGGTGTGATCCTCACTCTGGAGTTAACAAATAAAGGACTAAGGTCACTACAGTTCAAGTACAACACATTGCCTCGTGGAGTCATTATTAGAGCATCCAAGGACACAACAATTGGCGACGAGATTATGGACTTCACGCGAAAATGGCTACCCTTGGTACGTTGCAGCAGTTCACCGATGGTGATGATTGGGACGCCTTTGTGGAGAGGCTCGACCATTTCTTCACAGCAAATAACTTGGCAGGAGATGACCCGGCCACACTGGCTGATAAACGCAGAGCTATCCTGCTAACCAGTTGTGGGCCCACCGTCTATGGTCTCGTCAGGGACTTGCTGGCACCAGCGAAGACAACGACCAAGAGTACGAGGAGCTCGTAACACTGATCCATGAGCAACGCAAGCCCAAGGAGAGCATCCTCACAGTCAGACACCGGTTCTACACCCACCGACGGACCGAAGGCCAGGAAATTGCGAAATATGCTGCAGAGGAGGCTGGCGGCACAGGGTGATTTCGGCAACCACCTCAATGAAGCGCTGCGGGACATTTTTGTCATTGGAATCAGCCATGAGGACCTTCTTCATAAGCTACTGTCTGCGGATACCGCAGTCACACTGCAGAAGGCCATCTCTGTGAGCCAGGCATTCATGACCTCGATCTGCGGTTCTAGGCAGATGACTCACCCTCAGGACTCAAACCCGGCAGGTACTGTGCACTGAGTGGCGGCTTTTAGAGGCTGAACTGTAAACGCAAACCCTCTCAGGGGAGAGAGAACAGGCCCCCGAGTCCCTTAACTCAGAGTCCGCCGACGGGGGCTAATCGATTAGCTCCATACTGGCGTTGTGGAAGGAATCACAGGGCTCACCAGTGTATGCAAGGACTGCAGCACAAAGGGCTACCTCCAGCGAATGTGTAAGAGAAATATGACTCACTGTGTCGATGAAGAGTCTGCAGATGGCTATGAATCCAGCGTGGATTATGAAATGATAGTCAGAGAGGCAGCTCAGCCCCACGATGAGATATATAGCATGTTTACCTGCACACCGAGTGTTCCCTGTTGAGGATGGAAGTCGAGATAGATGGCGTTCCAGTCTTCATGGAAGTGGACACGGGAGTGAGCCAGTCAGTAATGAAGCAAGAAACCTTTGAGAGGCTATGGGACAATCAGGCTGAACGACTCAAGTTGGCCCCGGTTCAGGCAAAGCTGCGCACCTACACCAATAAAATTATCCCAGTCGTTGGTAGTGTGGATGTAAAGGTACACTGACCACACTTGATCAGCTCCGCTGGGCAGGCCACATAGTCTACATGCCAGACATGAGACTCCCAAAGCAAACGCTCTATTCGGAACTCATCCACGGCATACGAGCCAAAGGTGGGCAGAGGAAACATTACAAGGACACCCTCAAAGCCTCCCTGATAAAGTGCGACATCCCCACTGACACCTGGGAGTCCTTGGCCATAGACCACCCTAAGTGGAGGAAGTGCATTCGGGAGGGCGCTGAGCTCCTCGAGTATCGTCACCGAGAGCATGCAGAAATCAAGCGCAGGCAGCGGAAGGAGCGTGCGGCAAACCAGGCTCCCTGCCCACCCTTTCCCTCAACGACTATCTATCCGACCTGTGACAGAGACTGTGGTTCTCGTATTGGACTGTACAGCCACCTAACAACTTATGCTAAGAGTGGAAGCAAGTCTTCCTCGATTCCGAGGGACTTCCTATGATGACGATGATGACTCCATGACAACGCGGTGCACAAGTTACCTCTGTGGATTGTTGCAGGTGATGGACCAACGCTACGCGGAAGAAGGTGGACAGAGAAGATCCATTGGAGCTGGGAAGATTTCATCCCTCCAGCGATCGACATCCTCCGCGCTCAGAGGCAAAGCAAACCTCCACCTGAGGTTGGATCCGGCACCAGAGAGCAGGACAACACAGCACCCGAGGTACAGACCACTCAGCACGACTCGTGGAGATGACCCGAACACACCTTCCAGGCTCCAGTGGCAGGAATCCAGAGGAAGAAAATCGGACCCAAAGGCTACATCCCAGCTTCGGTGGCGGAACCCAGGGAGAAGAGGATCACCGCAGTCGACATCGTGGATGGAAGAAAGATGGCGCCCAAACCATGAGGTGAGGTGCTGAAGAAAAAGATGGCGGCGGCCAGACCACGAGGTGCAGCGCTGATGGAACAACATGTGGCACCAAGCAAAGAAGAGGATTGGGGTAACGATAGCAAGGCTCTCTTAAAGGAGGCCTGCAACTCACCACACTTAAAGGGACAGTTCCACACTCTCAATCAATGTAATAGCAATTGTGAGTTAGATGTAAAATGTGTAATTGATGATCAGAGTTGTGCACATGCAATAAGCAAGGAAAAGTCGCGTGATTGTGATCGGAGCTACAGGTTATTTACAATAAGTAATGAAACGTTGTGTGATGTAGGATTTCAACTGCTTACAGTCAATGCAGCGGGCAAACACCCATCGGGAGCACACAGGTCCAGCAAGCTACCCAATGCTGTAGCCTGGGACCAGAGTGATGCACCACGTGAGGCCACAAGCAGCTAACATATACAAGCTGCAGAGCAAGTGATCTCAGGAGGGCAACGGCATCGGTATCGATAGCCTGCCCCGATCGGCTCCATCTCTCAGGCACCCAATGGTACCAACCACCACGAGCCTGAAAGAGCAAACTGCGTTACGGCACAGCCTCCAGACCCTATCACCACCAAGGCTACACCCGGGAACGAAGGGTCACCCTCAACGGTTCTCCCAAATGGGACTGGGTCCAACCAGGATCCCAAACCAAATAATGCCCAGGCAAGCGAGTCAGCAGTTCCCTGTGCACTGCTAGTCGACTGCTCCTCAGGGTGCAGCAATGACCCGGGACGCAAGGAGAGGACAGGGAGGTCACAGGCATCTGTGAACCTGCCCGACCCTAGGAGCAATGGCAAAAGCTCCAAGAGCAGGCAACTTGAGCCAACCGGGTTCCCACTGCCAGCACAGGGCACTGCACCACCAGACTACCTGGACACCATCCAGCAGTCTGGCACTAGTTTGTCCTCATGCATCAGTGCTGACCCCAGCACTGACTCCAAGTATATTCCAAGTATGTACCTCACCTTTCTAATGTACTTACCTCACAACTGTACCACGAATGCAATACTGTAAATGCAATTTTTTTTTTGGACTTGAATGTATATGAATGTAATGAACCAACGGCACAATCTGTATAGGGGGGGGGCGGGGAGAGAATGGTGGGGAGAGAATGGAGTGGTCATGGATGCACAAACAGAAACCACCAGCATCTCTACTGCCAACGAAACACCAACCACTCACCCAAGATGGAAACAACCCTCCAAAGGTCAACCAGATAGAGCGAAGCACAATCAATGCAAAGGCGATTTGCACTAAAGACTTGGGGGAGAGTAATGTCATTTATCCTACACGGTTACTGCTTGTATTATTACAAGGTGTGCCACCTGAGGACACTGCAGTGGGAGACTTGGAGGTTACCTGTACAGCTGTGCCAGGCCGAGTATAAAAGGCAGGCCACCATGTGTGATCCTCACTCTGGAGTTACATTAAATGGACTAAGGTCACTACAGTTCAAGCGCAACACATTGTCTCGTGGAGTCATTATTAGAGCATCTGAAGACATAACAATTACATTACATGAGGCCAACATTACAGTTACAGTTACATTACATGGCATGACAGGACCGCAACACATATCAGGGATTGTATTCAAATTATCATCTTGTGTGGGTGGGTCAGCTTCAATGCCAGTGGTGGCACGGTAGCTATCCCCAACCAGCGACAGGGCACGGATCTCTATTTCTGTCAATGGCTCTTGGGTTGTGGGTCCTCTCCTTGTACGCTGCTGATCGGCTGCAATTGCGGATGTCTTCTTCTGCAAAAAGTGAAGTAAATGAAAGTAAAAATCTTCAATCTCTTTAGCATCACAGACACACAGAGTCTTACACACACACACACACATACACGCACACACACACACACACACACACACACATCAAAACACTGCGTTGATCCTCTTGTCATTGCCTGAAAGCACAAATACATCGCCGTAACCTTAAGATAAATAACATCATCCGTGTGACACTGAACCTACATTTACATGGTACATGGTACATGGGGGGTGCATAAATAAAATCATTGCTTACTCTTGCCACCCTCACCAGGTCATTTCACCTCTTACAGCACCTTTCCCTGCTGCGTACCATGGTACTTGTGGAGGACATAGCCTCCCCGATCTCATCCCATATCTTATTGTACTCCTTTGGGGGGGCGCTTTCCACGACCACCCTTCATTAGGTCGGAGTACGTCTCTGTGATATTTTCGAGAAGGGCAGGTAACTCCGTCTCATCGAAGGCAGGTGCCCTCAACCTCTCGTCCTTTTCGATGTTCCTGCGCTTCGACTTTTTTTTTAACATTTCCATTATATTTATGTTGCTATGATTTTTGATTTGTAAAATATGTCTTATTATTGTTCAAACTGTATAATTATTATTTGTTATGAATATTTTTTAACTCTGCAATCTGTTATTAAACCAATTGACCCTCGACTAGCTTGCTGCTCCTTCTCACTCTCTCTCCCTCAACTTCAACTCACTGCGCATGTACGGATGACCCCTGACCCCCAAAATCACGGGTAAAACACTTCTTTGAAAAAAACGGGGGGGGGGAAACAATCGCGCCTGCGCAGTTCAGTGCCGCACCATCCATTGAAAAGAAAGTCGACCTCGATCGACTACAATGTTACCTACCGCCTGCTGCACACCGCTCACATACTGCCGGCATACCGCCGAAAAAAGATCGACCAAATTTGCGCTCTTTGGTCTCGGCAGTATTGCCAGCGGTTTGAAACGACACATCACTGGCATACCGCCGAGAAATGGGCGGACCTTATGTAATGACCAATTTAGGGCCCCTTGCCTTCTAATGATCGATGCACATGAACTCACTACAGTTGTACAGGGCCTTGGTGAGGCCACACCTGGAGTATTGTGTACAGTTTTGGTCTCCTAACTTGAGGAAGGACATTCTTGCTATTGAGGGAGTGCAGCGAAGATTCACCAGACTGATTCCCGGGATGGCGGGACTGACCTATCAAGAAAGACTGGATCAACTGGGCTTGTATTCACTGGAGTTCAGAAGAATGAGAGGGGACCTCATAGAAACGTTTAAAATTCTGACGGGTTTAGACAGGTTAGATGCAGGAAGAATGTTCCCAATGTTGGGGAAGTCCAGAACCAGGGGTCACAGTCTGAGGATAAGGGGTAAGCCATTTAGGACCGAGATGAGGAGAAACTTCTTCACCCAGAGTGGTGAACCTGTGGAATTCTCTACCACAGAAAGTTGTTGAGGCCAATTCACTAAATATATTCAAAAGGGAGTTAGATGAAGTCCTTACTACTCGGGGGATCAAGGGTTATGGCGAGAAAGCAGGAAGGGGGTACTGAAGTTTCATGTTCAGCCATGAACTCATTGAATGGCGGTGCAGGCTAGAAGGGCTGAATGGCCTGCTCCTGCACCTATTTTCTATGTTTCTATGTTTCTATATCCTTCCTCACAATATACACCCACTGCTACTATGGCTTTCAGAAAGATCATCTACAGCCCCTATGTTACATCTCTCTAAACTCCTAACAATCGCTCACAAAGCTCAAGCAACATCCAAACAGATTGAACGGAAGCCACTAGGCCATTCACACAGTCTCACCTATTGTACTATGGTAGGCATATGTGCCACAACAGGAGAGAAACCCTTTCCAAACCCTTCCTATTTTACTTGTTGCAATTGAAGCACTCCCACAACAGGATGGAGCAACCACGCACAGGCGGGGCGCCGCCTCAAATACTACCACTTACTGATGCTGAGGAATGGGTATCCGCACTCATTGGAGTAGCAGCTCGGGCAGTTGCCGGGGGGATGCTGAGCCCCCTTCGGGTAGTGAGGGTATGTAAATGGATAGGGCATCTGAAGAGACTGCATTGAGACATATAATGAAGTGGTGGCGGGCCTTCAAATGAACATTTGCAATGCCACCTTCCTCATGTCACCCTGCCCCGTCAACTGCTGCTAACCACATGCATGGTTTTTTGTGTTAGCCGAAGAACAGCCACAATCGCGCCAGCCTTCCCGGGACACATCAACCTCAGGCCATGGCGGTGATGAAGAGGTTGCAGACACAACGAACATGACTTGAACCACAGAGCCCACCAGTTGCCCATTCTCAACATTCCTCACCTGGGGATGAAGAGATTTTTCAGCGGTTTATATCTTCGGAGGCTCCTGGCCCCAGTCGCCTACAGCATCGCAGTGTGAGAGGGCAATCTCACAGGCCAGCTCTCCAGTCGGCAATGTCGGTCTGCTCAACGACAGGCAGACATGGAACTGGACTAAGTGGAAATGTCCAGGGAAAATACGGGAATGCACATAAACCTATGGATACATTGGGATGGATCCCAAATAGCATTGACAAGTTTACTGCGATTGTTATGGAGGCAGCGTCACGGATTGTCAATGCAACTCAGGACTCCAGCGAGGCCATCATTGCCCACACACAGAGGCTGGTGGCCTCGAGCAGCGACAGTAGTGTTCCAGAGTGTGTGGTGCGTGTCCTTGATAATGTCACAGCCTCAGGCGCATCGCAGGTACAAGCTTGGTGATGTGATGCGGCCGATGACTGCTGCCATCCTCTCTGCATTCCCCACTGTCCAACAGGGAAGGGATGGTGCTGAAACAGACCAGCAAGTTGTGGAGACACATCGTGCTCCAGATGCTGAGGCCCAGCCCTGTCGGAGAGTCAGTGGCTCCCAGGAAATGGAAGGTGCTCTCCTTCCTCAGGATGACAGCATTCCAGCTCCCATAACTGACTCACCAACCATGCATCATACATGGTTCACACCCCAGCCACCAGTGACTGCTTCTGCTGATGATGAGGCGCAGCCGACCATAGCTGGCCCTTCCAGGCCACGAGCTGGTCCAGGGCATCCTCAGACGCCATCTGCATTGCTTGCCCCCCTAACACAGCAGCCCTCTAGCTGCCTTGCTGTAGGCACTGAGGCCTCGTTGGGGAGGAGAATCAGGCGTGGGAGGGGGCTGAAGGTAAGGGGTGAGGGAGGAAGTGTGGCTAAGAGCCATTAAGGGTTGGCACTACGTTGAGCTCATGCATTTATGTAGAATTGCTCAAATTGTAAACAGTTGTGTGCTAACAAATGCCTTATTTTGCATTGACTTGCCACAGGAAGCAGTTTTGTGTTTGGTTAGTTTTGGTTTAATCATTGTATCGTTTTGGGTTGTTGGGGGGGCATTGTTCATTATTGATGTTTACAAAAAATGTTTCTTGGACTTTTGCCATTGGTGTCTCATTGCAGAATTCAGTGTAGATGGGCCACCATGATGGCACAGAGTCACGAGTCAAAGCTGCAACCCCACCTTCCCCATTCAAGGAAACCGGTCAATGATGAGCTGGCGACATAAAGCTCTTGCTGCGGCTACATCTCCACGCTGCCTCCCCTGTGGATGTGGTGGCTCCAGAATGGGTCCCTTGTCAGGCTCGTCTTCCTTGTCCTCCTCCTCCTGAGGTGGTCCTGCAATCCTCACTGCCAATGCCTGGCCCCTCATGATGGCCAAGTTGTGTAGCATGCAGCACAACACGATGAATTCAGAGACCTGGTGATGGGGGTAATGAAGGCTGCTGGGTTCGGAACCCCAATTGTCTGTTCGATTAAGTTGCGGGTGGCAGCATGGCTTCATTGTAGCACTGCTTGGTTTCTGTGGTGGGGTTCCAGAGGGGGGTCAATAGCCAGGTGGCCAGGCCATAACATTTGTCCTAGGTCAGCCAGCCCTGCCCTTGTCTTTGTTGCTGAAACATTCGTGACACAATGCTCTCACGCAAGATGAAAGCATCATGTGCATTCCTTGGATAGCGGGCATTCATTGTGAGGATGCACTGCAGTGGTTGCAAACCAGCTGTACCTTTAGGGAGTGATATCCCTTTCGGTTTCTGAACACTTCTGCGTTGTGTAATGGTGCTTGCAAGGCGACGTGTGTGCATTCAGTGGCTCCTTGAACCTTAGGGAAGCCTGCAATTCCTTCAAACCCTAAAGCACTCGCATTCTGGCTGCCCCTGCTCGTTGGGAACTTTATGAAGTCCATTCTGCGTGCGTACAGTGCCCTTGTAACCTGGCAAATGCAGCAACCTGCAGCATAGAGAGATGCTGCATATGTCCCCTGCTGCCTAGAAGGAGCCGGAGGCATAGAAGGCCATCGCCACAGTCACCTTTACCTCGACTGGCAGCGCAGTCCTATTGGTGCTGGTAGGCTTTAGGTCTGCCTATAGGAGCTGGCAGATCTTTGTCAGCACTTCTTTTGAGAAGCTCAGCCTTCTAACACACTGCACCTCAGAGAGCTGGAGATATGAGGGTTGTAAGGCCTCCGCCCCAGACCTCTTCGAATCCGTGGCCCAACATGGCCAAGAACCCTTCTTCCAGCTTGAAGCCGCCTGCCAATAGCACCCAACAAGATATGCTGGCGAACTAATATTGCCCCCATTGAAATCTCTCACTGACCTTGTAAGCAAAGTGTCAGGGCACATAAAAGTGCCGTTTCCAACTCGGAGCCTCATGCAGCATTCTGCGTGCAACCATAGCAATCACTGACAACTGCAATACAAGATCCACCAGCCTCCGTTTAAATATGCCGCCATTAGTGCCTGCTGCACCCTGGGCCACCTGTTTTTCTCAGGCGTTTCTTAGGACGGGCGTTAAATGAGGCGTTAAGGCCGAAAGTTTCATTCCGGGCGCTAGCGCAGTGTTGCATGACAATTGATGTCATCATCACGATAAAAACGAAGAGCAGGACGGTAAGTTTTTGCGCTGGCGTAAACCAATAGCCAAATCTTCCGGCTGGGCGCCAAATCCTGGATGCCTGGCATAAAGTCCAAAAACAGCATTTAACGCCCCGCCTGGGTGCTAACCAAGGCGCAAATGAGCCAAAAATCTAGACTCTAAGCTCTGGAATTTCCAGCCTAAACCTCTTGCCTCTCCACTGAATAGATCGCAAAGTTGCTGTTTAAAGAATGGACTCAGTTGAGAATATTTCATGGACTTTATGGGTTTTTCTGAGGGTATTTTTCCTGTGATGGGATCACCCTGTGCAGATAAGTGAAAAAGCTATTTTGTTAAAACGCCACAAACCGCATGGCAGTTAGCTGTGACAAAAGAACTGTCAGGCCTCCAGAACGGGTTTTCCCACCAGTCACAGCTAAAGGAAGGGGCCACGAATATTGACAAAAGAGTTTCGGCCAGGAAGGGGAGCCATTGACAAAGCCACTCTAATATGCAAAAACACTTCTCACTCCCATCTCAGAAGGAGAAACAGGACAATGAACCCAATAACCTGGCCAGCCAAGAAGGAGCAGGATGTTTCCCATCACAAAGGCTCAGAGAGATGTCCAGGTTAAGGGCCATCAACCCAATACATATGGGTTGGATGGCTCATCACTGACTAAGCACCCGTGGCAAGCTGGGTAAGGACTCAGGGTTTTCTCAGAAGTGAAGCTTTTCAGGGCTATCCTGGGGAGGGTAATTTGTTGGTAGGGGTAGGGTTAGAATCCACCAGGGAATTACTGCATGTTACTACATCTCATTTCTGTACTGTATGTACGTTGTTTGTAACCTGGATTTTATTCTCCACCAAGACAGTAATTTCATTTAGTAGTGCATGTTTTAGCCAGTGTCTGTTAGACCAAATATAAGTATGATTTTTCACCGAAGCATTCCTGTCCGTGACTCATTTCATTTACACTCTGAATAATAATTCCCGTGTCTAGAACTTTCGTAAGGCGGGGGTGATTCGAACCGTCCATCTAGCAATTGGGCTCGGATCAAAACCGCTTATATCTTTGGTGACCGCGGCAGGACACGGGCAAAAGGAGTGTAAATCAGTCATGGACAGCGCTTCTGGCAAAAGATCCCAAATGGAGGAAGGGATTTCTTGATATGTATTTAAGAAGGTTAACATCACTAAGAAATGGGTGCTATGCTTGTTGCTTGCTGAGCGTCCAGTGGACGCAGCGGCAGAATGGACGAAGGGCAAGGAACATAGGGGCAGTATTGAAAAGGCGATATGGCTCGTCTGTCTACAAAGACATGTCCAACTGCTAGATGAGCAGGTTGGTAAGTTAGAGGCAGAGCTCAGGGAGTCCGAGACACAGTCAGACGCAGGGGCGGTAGTAGGGAGCAGAGTGCACGAAGTTAAAGGAAAGGTTAGGCAAAAGAAAGAATGGAGACAAGAGGGAGGTAATGTGGGTCAATCCCAATGGTGTTATAACTGTGGGAATTTGGAACACTGGATCGGAATTGTAGGCTCCCGAAAGGAGGGAAGCCAGGTTACGAGGGTACTGAGGCAAACCAGAGCCACAGGAAGGCAGCCGATGACCCAGTACAAATTTTAGTGGCCGCATTACAGCAGGTTATGGGCACGGGTGGAGGAATGCTGGACTAAAAATCTCTGATGTTTCAGTGTGAATGGTTAAGTTAAAAGCATGTGGATGGTTTGTAACTTGTCTTTAAGTGTGTGTGTGTCTGTATCGTTTTTTTCAACTGGCACTGGTTAGTTTGAAATTGGTTTGAATTAATTTGGAATTGAGGTTAATTAACCTGGAAAAAACAAACTTTTATTATGATCATGGTGGAATATTGGTTTGTTTAAATTGTGTGAAAAACCTCTAGTTCCGGACATGAGGCAATCACATATATTTGGTATGTTAGAAAAAAAAATTTCAACCAATGTGACCAGTGGAGAAAAGGCTGTGTGCTGCTATTACGCATGAAAGAGAGAACCATTGTAATGTGTAAGCTATTGGTATGCGTGGTACCATGCATTAGAATGCGTGTTTATCGAACTTAAAAAAAAAGGTAACAATCTGTACAAGCAGAAAGCAACACCAAGGTGAAATAATTATTCCGAGCATTTGTAAAGTTTTGAAGTTATATTTTAAGTTATATTTGAGTGGATGATTTCCCTCAGTAAGGGAAAACCAGCTTGATGAATTAATCCATTGGGCGGACAGAAAAGCAATGGACGTTCTTTTCTTTTTCTTTCAAGCAGGCAATTACCGGAGAGGTGTAATTGATTTATATGGAAATGACCTCAAGGTGTAGCTGAACTTGAACCTGGATGGGCCAGTACTGTGTGAGCTTCAGTAATTTAGATCACAAAGGCTGGACATTTGACTTAGCTAAATTGATTTAAAGATATGTGAATAACTGGAGAAGGACCTGTGAGGGGGCGGCCCTAACAGAGCAAAAGATTTTTCTTTAATTTTTTGTCTTAATAGGTGCGACTCGAGCCAAAGATACGAGATTGTGTTGAGAAAAGTGGTGGAAAGAGAAACAAGGGATCCATGTCATGTCTTGTCTGCATGGGTTTGAGGCCCAGCGTACATTGTTTGTCTGTGTGGGTTTGAGTCCCAATGTCTGCGTGATCCCAAATCCCCCGAACACCATCAACGCCACAGAGCTCATCTCATACACCAGGAAGCCCTCGCCCAGAGCCCCGACGGTACAGGCGACTGTAGATAGGTGTCCCACCACCACCAGGGGTCTGGGGAATGGGTTGGTGTAAATCCCTACTGTCAAAGTTTTGTTTCAGAACGTGCACTACTCCGTGGCATCAGTGATCCTGAACCTGACTGAAGTCCACCTGCTTGTGTGGTACCCGAAGAAGACGGAGAAGCTTTATTAAGCTCTGTTAAAAGTGATGTTTCAGGAATTTTATGAACTGGACTATGGAAATGTAGATAAAAAACAGATTTATGATCTGAATGTTGGGAATAGTGGGGGGTCTGGGAGGCAGAGAAGAGGGACCTGGAACGATGTAGCCAGAGCGTTCAGTACAGGAACGGGTGTTGTTAATAGTATGGATGATGTACAACTCCAGATGCAAATCACTGGGTTAAAGAACCAACTGCGCAAGATTCTAGGGGAAGAGAACACATTGGTGGGTTCAAAGCTTCCTGAGGACCAGGCAATTACCGTTCATTTAAAGGAGGTCATTGCGGAGCTGGAGAGGCACGCTAAAACTGTTAATGATTTGATACGGGAGGACAGGAACGTCTCGGAGCAGACAGCACGGAATGAGGTGTGTGTGCTGTATGGAGCAAGGTTGCTGGGCGAGGGCCACAGTAACCTGGAGGACCTGAGGCAAGGTCGCGTCCCTTCAAGGTTAAGCAACAAGCATCTCGCCGCGCTGCACCCACATAGCAATTCGTTGAGCCCGTGCCAGCTTCATTTCGTCTCTGAAGCCTACCCTGTCCCTGTAGATTGCGGATGGTCCAACCATACAGTGACGGGAATTGTAGTAAGGTGCCGGTAATGGGCGGGTCACCCCAGCCAGCACGGGTATACAGGGTTGAGAATATCGGGGTCATTCGTGGAGGAGTGCATGTTCGTTTTAAAGCTGTCTCGCCGTATGTCATAAAGTGGGAGCATGCTATGACAGACACTGACCTCTCCGAATGCCAGAGCCGGGGTGCACACGTAATACTATGTCCCCAGCACTTGAATGCTTTTGCCCGATCAGAATGTGGGTTTGCTTTTGCAGGTGCGGAACCTATCACTTGCACCATGGAAGTGATGGCACCAGATCACGTACCCCCACAGGTAGCATACCTGGAGAGTGGGACATACTGTGTCACCACAAGTGCGCTCCGCTACCAGTACAGCGACAGCAGTGAGCGACAGCAGTTTTTGTTTCAAACCCAAGGCTGAGGTTCAAGTGGCACAAGAGCGAATTACTCCCATCCCCGAAACCTCAACCATTCACCTCACTGAGAACAACACCTTCATGCATCTCCAGGACTATGTGGAGCATTTCGGGTACCCGATCCCTTTTCTGCCGGAACACCTCACTGAGTTAATAAAGGCTGTCGAACTCTCCCAGAAACATTGTTACACTTTAGAGCAATAGACAGTAGAACTGGGGGAGGAGATCAAGGGGACTGTCTCGCCACCGTGGTGGGACATCAGTCTGAGTGTAGAGATTCCTCCCTGGACCCGCGTCTGTTCCCATGCATTAATTATTATACAATTGTTGCTTGTAGGCTACTGTTTTACACCAGCTGCAGGCGACTGAGCCAGATGCTCCGAGCGCGGTGGCAAGGGGTGTTAGATCGACCCGGAGAGGTGTAATTGATTTATGTTGATGATGGTTTCTCCCTGCTAAAACTTGTAATGTACCAAAGTTCTGTAAACAAGTGTATTGTATATTCTGGTTAGAGTTTCACACTCTGTATTGCGCGATGTGCGCTGTTGTTATTTTTCTAAAGTGTACCACCTGTCAATGCTGTACGGTGCGATGTGCGCGGTGTTTTTTGTAACGTCTCATAGAGTGGAACCCGACCATGTGTTAAGAAGCCGTTTTCATTGATGTCTTGACTCTGTAGAAGGGAACTTTGACACCCAGTAAGTGGTATCGTTCTGGGGTTAAAAGGTAAAATCAGGGGAACAGCTGTCAATGCAACACAAAGGCTCAGAGAGATGTCCAGGTTAAGGTCCATCAGCCCAATACATATGGGTTGGATGGCCCATCACTGACTAAGCACCCGTGCTTAGAAACAAAGGGATTTTAAAGATTGGCGGGAAAGATAGGGGTAGCAAAACTCCCATAAAGACAGTCTTTTCCACTTTATTTTTTAGCTTGAAGCTTGGAGCTTGGAGTGAAGCTTGGAGCTTGCAGCTTGCAGCTTGTATCTAGAGAGAGCCCTCTCTCCCTCTCGCTTTTGCTACACCAAGATCGATGGACCAGAGGAAGGAGCCGCAGTACCGTAGAAGAAGCCACCGAGACTGAAGACCAGGCAGTAACTTCCCACAGCTGAGCTGAGAAAGGAAACCGGCTGCGTGTGGTGGTGAGCATAATCGAGAGTGTCCCAAGCCAATAACCAGATATCCCAAGCAAGCTGGGTAAGGGCTCAGGGTTTTCCCAGAAGTGAAGCTTTTCAGGCTATCCTGGGGAGCGTAATTTGTTGGTAGGGGTAGGGTTAGAATCCACCAGGGAATTACTGCATGTTACTGGTCTCATTTCTGTACTGTATGTATGTTGTTTGTAACCTGGATTTTATTCTCCATAGAGACAGTGATTTTGTTTAGTAGTGCATGTTTCAGCCAGTGTATGTTAGACCAAATAAATATAAGTACAATTTTTCACCGATGCATTCCTGTCCGTGATTCATTTCATTTACACTCTGAATAATAATTCCCGTGTCTAGAACTTTCGTAAGGCGGGGGTGATTCGAACCGTCCGTCTAGCAATTGGGCTAGGATCAAAACCGCTTACACCACCTCTTTAAGACCTTCCTTAAAACCTAGCTCTTTGACCAAGCCATTGATCACCTTTCCTAATATCTACTCTTTCTCAATTTTTCTCTAATTACTGTAAGAATATTACACATAGGATTAAAATCAACATCTCTTGCTAGTCTACTCAATCTCTCGTCATAGAACAATCCCTCCATCCCAGGAATCAGTCTGGTGAACCTTCGTTGCACTCCCTCAATGGCAAATATATCCTTCCTTAGGTAAGGAGACCCAAACTGTATACAATACTCCAGATGCAGTCTCACCAGGGCCCTAAATAATTGCTGGAAGATGTCTTTACTCTTATATTCAAATCCTCTTGTCATAAAGGCCATCATACTTTTTGCTTTCTTAATTGCTTGCTGTACCTGCATGTTAACTTTCAGTGACTCGTGTACAAGGGACACCCAGGTCCCTCTGAATACCAACATTTCCCAATCTCTCACTATTTAAAAAATACTCTCCTTTTCTCTTTTTCCCACCAAAGTGGATAACTTCACATTTCTCCAGATTATATTCCATTTGCCATGTTCTTGCCCACTCATTTAGCTGGTCTATATCTCCTTGAAGCCTCTTTGCATCCTCTTCACAATTTACATTCCCATGTAGCTTTATATCATAAAAAAAGTTGGATATATTATACTTGGTCCCCTCATCCAAATTATTGATATAGATTGTGAATAGCTGAGGCCCAAGCAGTGATCTTAGCCGTACCCTACTAGTTGCAGCGTACAAACCCAAAAATAACACGTTGATTCCTACTCTCTGTTTTCCGTCCATCAACCAATCCTCAATCAATGCCAGTATATTATCCCCAATCACATGAACCCTAATTTTGTTTAATAACCTCTTGTGCGGCATCATATCAAATGCCTTCTGAAAATCCAAATACACCATATCCACTGGTTCCCCCAGTGGAGGCCACCAAAGACCCAGCAGAGTGTGCAGCGGCCCTCCCCTTTAAGCGAAGGGGATGAGCATTGAACCACGTCAGTGCTATGCAGAGCATCCGCGTAGCACTGCCCTAGCATCGCCCCGAAACCCCCGTTCCATCAGGAAGTGGAGTGCGCGAGATTGAGCTCCATTTCCTGTGAGGGATGGTAACTGCAATTTTGCGGCCAGGGAGGGACTTCCGCATCGGGCGCAGGAAATCTGTCCCGAGCTGGTTACCGCCCCCATTGGGGCACTGGGGAATTTGTCCCCCAAAATATTTGTTTAGTTTTTCTGCCATTTCCTTATTCCCCATTATAATTTCTCCTGTCTCAGCCTGTAAGGGACCCACATTTACTTTCACCAATCTTTTCCCTTTTACATACCTATAGAAGCTTTTACAGACAGTTTTATGTCTCTCGCTAGTTTACTCTCATATTCTATTCTCCCTTTCTTAATCAATTTCTTGGTCCTCCTTTGTAACAACTGTATGAGTTATATGGTGAAATTATGTGGCAACTGAGAAATCCTAAGCCAGAGTTCAAAGCCTGTCCAATTGTGACCAATTTATTTGATGGTGTTCTTAAGTCAGCTTTGAAGTCCTTCACTTTGATCACCAATTCGGTTTATTTTTCTATTTATTCAAGTGCCTTGTTTAAGTATGCATGTGAGCTGAAACAAAAATACTTGGCACTATGCTGGTGAATGGAAATGAATTCGAAAGTCACCCCAACTGTGACATAAGGCAATAGTTTCCAGTTACATCTTGACATCATGTTTACAATGTGTTGTCACTTCATAGGTTTTTTGCTCAGTAATGAAGCAATCAGAAAGGAACATGAAGCTCTACACTACTGCATTGACAATGAACCGAAGAGGAACGCAATTTCTTGTAGCCGACAATTTCTAAATTAAAATATATCGCTTGTTGTTGAAATAATGAAATACTGAAATCTGAGAAGACCTGCATCCAGGAGATATTCAATACAATTGGGATTGATGCCAGAATTCTATTTGAGAGTGAGGAAGGGAACAGTTTACTGAGTTTGTTCCCTCTACCTGTGCACTGTTGGATTACTTGCCATATTACAAGCAGCATCATTCAAGAGCCAGCTTTCGTAACCCTTAGATTTGACTTCTGAAGGAATTGGGCAGAGCAGGATTTTCATCCCTTGAAACAACCACAGTATTTGTGGGTTCTCCTTGATTAACTTATTCTGGCCAAGCTGTAAACGCGTGTAGCATGTGAGACTGGCAGCTTGTCCATTAGGGATTGTGAAATTGTTCACTGCTGCAGATCTCAAGGTCTGCAGCCACATAAAGGGTGAGAAATACTAGCAGTTGAGGACACTTCAGTTTTCTGACAAAATATTGGTGGGTTAGGTTTGGAAGAGGGAAATATTGGTTCTTCAGTAGATATGCACCATGTTCCATGAGAAGTTGGGGAAGACATTTGGCAGCCGATCAATGGCAGCAGCATTTACCCAAGGATCTGGCTGCAATGTCGATAAACAGTTATGAGATGAATGACCAGGTAGTCTATTTTAGTGATGTTAGTTCAGGGATAAATTTTGGCCAGGACACCTCCCCTGCTTTTCTTCAAATAGTGCAATGGAACCTTTGAATTCACCTGAAAGGGCAGACAGGTATTTGAGATGCTGAGTGACTTCTAATGGGAATGTCTGCTATAGCTTCTTCTGCCATAGCTACAAAGACAGAAAGAGGAAATCTGTTAGAATTTACAACATGGAAATTCCATGTCAGTGTTTGCCCTTCAATGAGCAAATAGTTCCAATCACATTTATCTGCCTTGTTCCTATATTCCATTAACCCCTGAAGACAGGAAGGATCAGTGTGAGCAAGGCAATGCATTCTAAATCCCTATCTTGTGCCTCAGTCTGCAAAATCTTCCCCTCTATCTTCAGGGTTCACTTAGAAACATAGAAACATAGAAACTTGGAAAAAAGATACAGGAGTAGGCCATTCAGCCTTTCGAGCCTGCACCACCATTCGATAAGACCATGGCTGATCATTCACCTCAGTACCCCTTTCCTGCTTTCTCTCCATACCCCTTGATCCCTTTAGCTGTAAGGGTCATATCCAACTCCCTCTTGAATATATCTAACGAACTGGCATCAACAACTCTGCGGAAGAGAATTCCACAGGTTAACAACTCTCTGAGTGAAGAAGTTTCTCCTCATCTCGGTCCTAAATGGCTTACCCCTTATCCTTAGACTGTGACCCCTGGTTCTGGTTCTCCCCCAACATCGGGAACATTCTTCCCGCATCTAACCTGTCCAGTCCCGTCAGAATTTTATATGTTTCTATGAGATCCCCTCTTATTCTTCTAAACTCCAGTGAATACAGGCCCAATCGATCCAGCCTCTCCTCATATGTCAGTCCTGCCATCCCAGAGGTCAGTCTGGTGAACCTACGCTGCACTCCCTCAATAGCAATAATGTCCTTCCTCAGATTAGGAGAGCAAAACTGAACACAATACTCCAGGTGAGGCCTCACCAAGATCCTGTACAGCTGCAGCAAGACCTCCTGCTCCTATACTCAAATCCCCCAGCTATGAAGTCCAACATGCCACTTACCTTCTTCACCGCCTGCTGCAGCTACACGCCAACCTTCAATGACTGATGTACCATGAAACCCAGGTCTCGTTGCACCTCCCCTTTTCCTAATCTGCCGCCATTCAAATAAAATTCTGCCTTCATGTTTTTGCCACCAAAGTGGATAACCTCACATTTATCCACATTATACTGCATCTGCCATGCATTTGCCCACTCACCTAACCTGTCCAAGTCACCCTGTAGCCTCTTAGCATCCTCCTCACAGCTCACACCGCTACCCAGCTTAGTGTCATCTGCAAACTTGGAGATATTACACTCAATTCCTTCATCTAAATCATTGATTTATATTGTAAATAGCTGGGGTCCCAGCACTGAGCCCTGCGGCACTCCACTAGTCACTGCCTGCCATTCTGAAAAGGACCCATTTATGCTGACTCTCTGCTTCCAGTCTGCCAACCAGTTCTCTATCCATGTCAATACATTATCCCCAATACCTTTAATTTTGCACACCAATCTCTTGTGTGGGACCTTGTCAAAGGCCTTTTGAAAGTCCAAATACACCACATCCACTGGTTCTCCCTTGTCCACTCTCCCAGTTACATCCTCAAAAAATTCTGGAAGATTTGTCAAGCATGATTTCCCTTTCATAAATCCATGCTGACTTGGTCCGATCCTGTCACTGCTTTCCAAATGCGCTGCTATTTCATCCTTAATGAATGATTCCAACATTTTCCCCACTACTGATGTCAGGCTAACCAGTCTATAATTACCCATTTTCTCTTTCCCTCCTTTTTTAAAAAGTAGTGTTATATTAGCTCCCCTCCAGTCCATAGAAACTGATCCAGAGTCAATAGACTGTTGGAAAATGATCACCAATGCATCCACGAGGGCCACTCTTAAATACTCTGGGATGCAGACTATCAGGCCCTGGGGATTTATCAGCCTTCAATCCCATCAATTTCCCTAACACAATTTCCTGACTAATAAAGATTTCCTTCAGTTCTTCCTTTTCGCTAGATCCTCGGTCCCCTAATATTTCTGGAAGGTTATTTGTGTCTTTCTTCGTGAAGTCAGAACCAAAGTATTTGTTCAATTGGTCTGCCATTTCTTTGTTCCCCATTATAAATTCACCTGATTCTGACTGCAAGGGACCTACGTTTGTCTTCACTAATCTTTTTCTCTTCACATATCTGTAGAAGCTTTTGCAGTCAGTTTTTATGTTCCCGGCAAGCTTCCTCTCATACTCTATTTCCCCCTTTTAATTAAACCCTTTGTCCTCCTCTGCTGAATTCTAAATTTCTCCCAGTCCTCAGGTTTGCTGCTTTTTCTGGCCAATTTATATGCCTCTTCCTTAGAGTTAACAGTATCCCTAATTTCCCTTGTTAGCCACGGTTGAGCCACCTTCCCCGTTTTATTTTTACTCCAGACAGGAATGTACAATTGTTGAAGTTCATCCATGTGATCTTTAAATGTTTGCCATTGCCTATCCACTGTCAACCCTTTAAGTATCATTCGCCAGTCTATTCTAGCAATTCACACTTCATACCATCGAAGTTAGCTTTACTTAAGTTCAGGACCCTAGTTTCTGAATTAACTGTGTCACTCTCCATCTTAATAAAGAATTCTACCATATTATGGTCACTCTTCCCCAAGGGGCCTCGCACAACAAGATTGCTAATTAGTCCTTTCTCATTACATATCACCCAATCTAGGATGGCCAGCCCTCTAGTTGGTTCCTTGACATATTGGTCTAGAAAACCATCCATAATACATTCCAGGAAATCCTCCTCCACCGTACTGCTATCAGTTTGGTTAGCCCAATCTATATGTAGATTAAAGTCGCCCATGATAACTGCTGTACCTTTATTGCACGCATCCCTAATTTCCTGTTTGATGGTGTCCTCAACCTCACTACTACTGTTTGGTGGTCTGTACACAACTCCCACTGGCGTTTTATGCCCTTTGGTATTCCGCAGCTCTACCGTACAGATTCCACATCATCCACGCGAATGTCCTTCCTTACTATTGTGTTAATTTCTTCTCTAACCAGCAACGCTCCCCCACCTCCTTTTCTTTTCTGTCTATCCTTCCTGAATGTTGAATACCCCTGGATGTTGAGTTCCCAGCCTTGGTCACCCTGGAGCCATGTCTCCGTAATCCCAATTATATCATATTCATTAATAGCTGCCCGCACAGTTAATTCATCCACCTTATTACGAATACTCCTCGCATTGAGGCACAGAGTCTTCAGGCTTGTCTTTTTAATACACTTTCTCCCTTTAGAATTTTGCTGTAATGTGGCCCTTTTTGATTTTTGCCTTGGGATTCTCTGCCCTCCACTTTTACTTTTCTTCTTTCTATCTTTTGCTTCTGCCCCCATTTTACTTCCCTCTGTCTCCCTGCATAAGTTCCCATCTCCCTGCCATATTAGTTTAACCCCTCCCCAACAGTACTAGTAAACACTCTCCCTCGGACATTGGTTCCAGTCCTGCCCAGGTGCAGACTGTCCGGTTTGTACTGGTCCCACCTCCCGCAGAACTAGTTCCAATGTCCCAGGAACTTGAATTCCTTCCTCCTGCACCACTTCTAAAGCCACGTTTTCATCTGAGCTATCCTGCAATTCCTACTCTGACTAGCACGTGGCACTGGTAGCAATCCTGAGATTTCTACCTTTGAGGTCCTGCTTTTTAATTTAACTCCGAGCTCCCTAAATTCAGCTTGTAGGACCTCATTCCGTTTTTTTACCTATATCGTTGGTACCTATTTGCATCATGACAACTGGCTGTTCGCCCTCCCCCTCCAGAATGCCCTGCAGCCACTCCGAGACATCCTTGACCCTTGCACCAGGGAGGCAACATACCATCCTGGAGTCTTGATTGCGGCTGCAGAAACGCCTATCTATTCCCCTTACAATAGAATCCCCTAACACTATAGCTCTCCCACTCTTCTTCCTGCCCTCCTATGCAGCAGAGCCACCCATGGTGCTCAGCCGCTCCATCATTTTCCTGTAGACTCATGCCTGCATCTTGGGCTTTCTTTTCTTCATGTGTGACTGTCACTTCAGTAATCTCCCCTTCAGCACTAGCAAAGGTTGCTGGTGTATTGAGATGCCTTTTGAGAGGCTTTCAGAATTTTCGTCACCCTATTGGCATCATTTGATTATTCTTGTCCCATTAAGTATGACTTGTAAGCAATTTTCACTCCCGCTTCTCAAATGCAAGAGTGCAGCGGATTGTTGCTAGACCCCCTGCAGTTGTGCTCATCTGCCTCCAGTTATGTGCTGTCTTCTCCTTCAAAAGAAGAAGTGGGGAAAAATAAGGTGAGAATGTTTGCATGAAATCTACCAAGCCTCCTGTGGGAAAGTGCATACCCCTGATGGCACAGATGCCAGAAAACAAGCAGGACCAGTTGGCCCAACAGTCACCAAAGTGGTGACAGGAAAATTATGCATATCCAGTTTAATCCAGCAACACACAGTAACCTAGATTTTCCAATATATGTGTGGTTAAAAACTAAATGATTAGAAATGAGTTTTCCACTGACACAAATGCAAATGTGCTTATTTGTACATAATTGTGGAGGGCAGATTATATTGAAATTATGCAGAGCTCTAGGTGTCAATTTATACATGTTGAGGTAGCACATTCGTGATGGGATTGAAAATTGCTTGCAAGTCATATTTAATGGGACGGGTGACCTGTCACTTTCTAGCACTTCCACGACCACAAGTGGGTCCGCAGACTGTGCTGTTTCTACCGCGGTGGTGGGCAACAGTAGCCAACATGATGGTCTGCACCTGGGCAGGACCGGAACCAATGTCCTAGGGGGAATGTTTGCTAGTGCTGTTGGGGAGAGGTTAAATTAATATGGCAGGAGGATGGGAACCTATGCAGGGAGACAGAGGAAAGTAGAATGGGGGCAGAAGCAAAAGATAGAAAGAAGAAAAGTAAAAGTGGAGGGCAGAGAAACCCAAGGCAAAAATCAAAAAGGGCCACATTACAGCAAAATTTCAAAAGGGTAAAGTGTGTTAAAAAGACAAGTCTGAAGGCTCTGTGCCTCAATGTGAGGAGTATTCGTATAAGGTGGATGAATTAACTGCACAGGCAGCAATTAGTGAATATGATATAATTGGCATCACGGAGACATGGCTCCAGGGTGACCAAGGTTGGGAACTCAACATCCAGGGGTACTCAACATTCAGGAAGGATAGACAGAAAGGAAAAGGAGGTGGGGCAGCGTTGCTGGTTAAAGAGGAAAATAACGCAATAGTAAGGAAGGACATTAGCATTGATGATATGGAATCTGTATGCTGGAGCTGTGGAATACCAAAGGACAGAAAATGCTAGTGGGAGTTGTGTACAGACCACCAAACAGTAGTAGTAAGGTTGGGGACAGCATCAAACAAGAAATTAGGGATGCATGCAATAAATTAACAGCAGCTATCATGGGTGACTTTAATCTACATATCGATTGGGCTAACCAAACTGGTAGCAATATGGTGCAGGAGGATTTCCTGGAGTGTATGCAGGATGGTTTTCTAGACCAATATGTCGAGGAACCAACTAGAGGGCTGGCCATCCTAGACTGGGTGATGTGTAATGAGAAAGGACTAATTAGCAATCTTGTTGTGCAAGGCCCCTTGGGGAAGAGTGACCATAATATGGTAGAATTCTTCCTTAAGATGGAGAGTGACACAGTTAATTCAGAAACTAGGGTCCTGAACTTAAGGAAAGCTAACTTCGATGGTATGAGGTGTGAATTGGCTAGAATAGACTGGCAAACGATACTTAAAGGGTTGATGGTGGATAAGCAATGGCAAACATTTAAAGATCACATGGATGAACTTCAACAATTGTACATCCCTGTCTGGAGTAAAAATAAAATGGGGAAGGTGGCTCAACCGTGGCTAACAAGGGAACTTGAGGATAGTGTTAAATCCAAGGAAGAGGCTTATAAATTGGCCAGAAAAAGAAGCAAACCTGAGGACTGGGAGAAATTTAGAATTCAGCAGAGGAGTACAAAGGGTTTAATTTGGAGAGGGAAAATAGAGTATGAGAGGAAGCTTGCCGGGAACATAAAGACTGACTGCAAAAGCTTCTGTAGATATGTGAAGAGAAAAAGATTAGTGAAGACAAATGTAGGGCCCTTGCAGTCAGATTCAGGTGAATTGAAAATGGGGAACAAAGAAATGGCAGACCAGTTGAACAAATACTTTGTCTTCACGAATGAAGACACAAATAACCTTCCGGAAGTACTAGGGGACTGAGGGTCTAATGAGAAGGAGGAACTGAAGGATATCCTTATGAGGTGGGAAATTGTGTTAGAGAAATTGAACGGATTGATGGTCGATAAATCCCCGGGGCCTGATAGTCTGCATCCCAGAGTACTTAAGGGAGTGGCCATAGAAATAATGGATGCATTGGTGATCATTTTCCAACAGTCTATCAACTCTGGATCAGTTTCCATGGACTGGAGGGTAGCTAATGTAACACCACTTTTTAAAAAAGGAGTGCGAGAGAAAGCAGCTAATTATAGACCGGTTAGCCTGACATCAGTAGTGGGGAAAATGTTGGAATCAATTATTAAAGATGAAATAGCAGTGCATTTGGAAAGCAGTGACAGGATCAGTCCAAGTCAGCATGGATTTATGAAAGGGAAATCATGCTTGAAAAATCTTCTGGAATTTTTTGAGGATGTAACTAGTAGGGTGGACAAAGGAGAACCAGTGGATGTGGTGTACTTGGACTTTCAAAAGGCTTTTGACAAGAGATTGGTGTGCAAAATCAAAGCACATGATATTGGGGGTAATGTACTGACGTGGATAGAGAACTGGTTGGCAGACAGGAAGCAGAGAGTCGGGATAAACAAGTCCTTTTCAAAATGGCAGGCAGTGACAAGTGGAGTGGCGCAGGGCGCAGTGCTGGGACCCCAGCTCTTTACAATATACATTACTGATTTAGATGAAGGAATTGAGTGTAATATCTCCAAGTTTGCAGATGACACTAAACTGGGTGGCGGTGTGAGCTGTGCGGAGGACGCTAAGAGGCTGCAGGGTGACTTGGACAGGTTAGGTGAGTGGGCAAATACAAGGCAGATGCAGTATAATGTGGATAAATGTGAGGTTATCCACTTTGGGGGCAAAAACACAAAGGCAGACTATTAGCTGAATGGCGGCAGATTAGGAAAAGGGGAGGTGCAACGAGATCTGGGTGTCATGGTTCATCAGTCTTTAAAAGTTGGCGTACAGGTACAGCAGGCGGTGAAGAAGGCAAATGGCATGTTGGCCTTCATAGCTAAGGGATTTGAGTATAGAAGCAGGGAGTTCTTACTGCAATTGTACAGGGCCTTGGTGAGGCCTCACCTGGAATATTGTGTTCAGTTTTGGTCTCCTAATCTGAGGAAGGACGTTCTAGCTATTGAGGGAGTGCAGCGAAGGTTCGCCAGACTGATTCCAGGGATGGCTGGACTGACATATGAGGAGAGGCTGGATCAACTGGGCCTTTATACACTGGAGTTTAGAAGGGTGAGAGGGGATCTCATAGAAACGTATAAGATTCTGATGGGATGGGACAGGTTAGATGTGGGAAGAATGTTGGGGAAGTCCAGAACCAGGGGACACAGTCTTAGGATAATGGGTAGGCCATTTAGGACTGAGATGAGGAGAAACTTCTTCACTCAGAGAATTGTTAACCTGTGGAATTCCCTGCCGCAGAGAGTTGTTGATGCCAGTTCATTGGATATATTCAAGGGGGAGTTAGATATGGCCATTACGGCTAAAGGGATCAAGGAGTATGGAGAGAAAGCAGGAAAGGGGTACTGAGGTGAATGATCAGCCATGATCTTATTGAATGGTGGTGCAGGCTCGAAGGGCCGAATGGCCTACTTCTGCACCTATTTTCTATGTTTCTATGTTTCTATGTTTGGCTCGCTGCACATCACTCCCGACCCCGTGCAGTAACACATCACTTGCTGCGAATACTTTGTTAGATACATATACAACTGGTTGGGGTTCGCTCGCTACTTTGGCTTGTTGTACAACACACCCGACCCCATGTGACAACAAATCACTTATTACAAGTACTTTGTCAGATACATATACGACCGGTTGGTGTTCGCCCGCTAATTTGGCTTGTTGTAAGGTCTCCCCGACCCCATATGATAGTATATCATTGGCCGCGAAAGACCGCTCCCATTAGTTACATAGTGAAAACAACTTATTGGAACGCAGTGGTTTCCTGGCGTTCTCAGCGGCTGTCCCTTTACCTTTGCCCCAAACCCAGTCATCTTCCTTGCTGGGCGACACATTCCTCCGTTCCGTTGCGGCGACCTCCCATGGTCTGGACGCTCTCTCGCCCCGTGGTCTGGATGCTCTCTCGTCCTGTGGTTTGGACCACTTTCATCCCGTGGTCTGGACGCACTTTCGTCCCGTGATCTGGACGACCTCTCGTCCGTGTCCATGATGCCGACTGCTGCGATCTTCCTCCCCAGGGATTTGGCCTCTGGCGTCGGGAAGACGCATTTGGATCATTTTGGCTGGAGTCCCACTCTGCATGTTCGACCTGGGGCCTCTTCCATCGTCGCGAAAAGGTTGTCGGCTTTGGGTGGTGGGTACCGCGCCTGTACTGCTGCTCAGTTGATCTTCACCTCCTCGTGGTCATGATGGGTGGCCTGTGCCTTGGGGATCTGAACCGATGCCTGGTTCAGCTGAAGGAGGGGATTTGTTCAGCCTAAAAAGTAGAACTTCAAAAGTAGTAATCTCAGGATTGCTACCAGTGCAACGTGCTAGTCAGAGTAGGAATCGCAGGATAGCTCAGATGAATACGTGGCTTGAGGAGTGGTGCAGAAGGGAGTGATTCAATGTCCTGGGACATTGGAACTGGTTTTGGGAGAGGTGGGACCAGTACAAACCGGACGGTCTGCACCTGGGCAGGACCGGAACCAATATCCTCGGGGGAGTGTTGGGGAGGAGTTAAGCTAATATGGCAGGGGGATGGGAACCTATGCAGGGAGGCAGAAGGAAATAAAAGGGAGGCAGAGGCAAAAGACAGAAAGGAGAATAGTAAAAGTGGAGGGCAGAGAAACCCAAGGCAAAAATCAAAAAGGCCACATTACAGCAAAATTCTAAAGGGGCAAAGTGTTTTAAAAGGACAAGCCTTCTGTGCCTCAATGCGAGGAGTATTCAGAATAAGGTGGACGAATTAACTGCGCAGATAGCAGTTAATGGATATGATGTAGTTGGCATCACAGAGACATGTATCCAGGGTGATTAAGGCTGGGAACTCGACATCCAGGGATACTCAACATTTAGGAAGGATAGACAGAAAGGAAAAGGCGGCGGGGTGGCGTTGCTGGTTAAAGAGGAAATTAATGCAATAATAAGGAAGGACATTGGTTTGGATGATGTGGAATCGGTATGGGTGGAGCTACGGAATACCAAAGGGCAGAAAACGCTGGTGGGAGTTATGTACAGGCCACCAAACAGTAGTAGTGAGGTTGGGGACAGCATCAAACAAGAAATAAGGGATGTGTGCAATAAAGGTACAGCAGTTATCATGGGCGACTTTAATTTATGTACAGATTGAGCTAACCAAACTGGTAGCAATGCGGTGGAGGAGGATTTCCTGTTTTATTTTAGGGATGGTTTTCTTGACCAATATGTCGAAGAACCAATTAGAGAGCTGGCCATCCTAGACTGGGTGATATGTAATGCGAAGGGACTAATTAACAATCTTGTTGTGCGAGGCCGCTTGGGGAAGAGTGACCATAATATGGTAGAATTCTTTATTAAGATGGAGAGTGACACAGTTAAATCAGAAACTAGGGTCCTGAACTTAAGGAAAGCTAACTTCGACAGCATGAGGCGTGAATTGGCTAGAATAGACTGGCGAATGATACTTAAAGTGTTGACGGTGGATAGGCAATGGCAAACATTTAAAGATCACATGGATGAACTTCAACAATTGTACATTCCTGTCTGGAATAAAAATTAAACAGGGAAGGTGGCTCAACCATGGCTAACAAGGGAAATTAAGGATAGTGTTAGATCCAAGGAAGAGGCATATAAATTGACCTGAAAAAGCAGCAAACCAGAGGACTGGGAGAAATTTAGAATTCAACAGAGGAGGACAAAGAGTTTAATTAGGAGGGGGAGAATAGAATATGAGAGGAAGTTTGCAGGGAACATAAAAACTGACTGCAAAAGCTTCTATAGATATGTGAAGAGAAAAAGATTAGTGAAGACAAACATAGGTCCCTTGCAGTTGGATTCAGGTGAATTTATAATGGGGAACAAAGAAATGGCAGACCAATTGAACAAATACTTTGGTTCTGTCTTCACGAAGGAAGACACAAATAACCTTCCGGATGTACTAGGGGACCGAGGGTCTAGTGAGAAGGAGGAATTGAAGGATATCCTAATTAGGCGGGAAATTATGTTGGGGAAATTGATGGGATTGAAGGCTGATACATCCCCGGGGCCTGATTGTCTGCATCCCAGAATACTTAAGAAAGTGACCCTAAAAATAATGGATGCATTGGTGATCATTTTCCAACAGTCTATCGACTCTGGATGAATTCCTATGGACTGAAGGGTAGCTAATGTAACACCACTTTTAAAAAAAGGAGGGAGAGAGAAAATGGATAATTATAGACCGGTTTGCCTGACATCAGTAGTGGGGAAAATGTTGGAATCAATTATTAAGGATGAAATAGCAGCGCACTTGGAAAGCAGTGACAGGATCGGACCAAGTCAGCATGGATTTATGAAAGGGAAATCATGCTTGACAAATCTTCTGGAATTTTTTGAGGATGTAACTGGTAGAGTGGACAAGGGAGAACCAGTGGATGTGGTGTATTTGGACTTTCAAAAGGCCTTTGACAAGGTCCCACATAAGAGATTGGTGTGAAAAATCAAAGCACATGGTATTGGGGGTAATGTACTGACATGGATAGAGAATTGGTTGGCAGACAGGAAGCAGAGAGTCGGGATAAACGGGTCCTTTTCGGAATGGGAGGCAGTGACAAGTGGAGTGGCGCAGGGCTCAGTGCTGGGACCCCAGCTCTTTACAATATACATCAATAATTTGGATGAAGGAATTGAGTGTAATATCTCCAAGTTTGCAGATGACATTAAACTGGGTGGCGGTGTGAGCTGTGAGGAGAATGCTAAGAGGCTGCAGGGTGACTTGGACAGGTTAGGTGAGTGGGCAAATGCATGGCAGATGCAGTATAATGTGGATAAATGTGAGGTTATCCACTTTGGTGGCAAAAACACGAAGGCAGAATATTATCTGAATGGCGACAGATTAGGAAAAGGGGAGGTGCAACGAGACCTGGGTTTCATGGTACATCAGTCATTGAAAGTTGGCATGCAGGTACAGCAGGTGGTGAAGAAGGCAAATGGCATGTTGGCCTTCATAGCGGGGGATTTGTGTATAGGAGCAGGGAGGTCTTACTGCAATTGTACAGTGCCTTGGTGAGGCCTCACCTGGAATATTGTGTTCTGTTTTGGTCTCCTAATCTGCGGAACGACGTTCTTGCTATTAAGGGAGTGCAGCGAAGGTTCACCAGACTGATTCCAGGGACGGCTGGACTGACATATGAGGAGAGACTGGATCAACTCGGCCTTTATACACTGGAGTTTAGAAGGATGAGAGGGGATCCCATAGAAACGTATAAGATTCTGACGGGACGGGACAGGTTAGATGCGGGAAGAATGTTCCAGATGTTGGGCAAGTCCAGAACCAGGGGACATAGTCTTAGGTAAGGGGTAGGCCATTTAGGACTGAGATAAGGAGAAACTTCTTCACTCAGAAAATTGTTAACCTGTGGAATTCCCTGCCGCAGAGAGTTGTTGATGCCAGTTCATTGGATGTATTCAAGAGGGAGTTCGATATGTCTCTTACGGCTAAAGGGATCAAGGGGTAAGGAGAGAAAGCGGGAAATGGGTACTGAGGGAATGATCAGCCATGATCTTATTGAATGGTGGTGCAGGCTCGAAGGGCCGAATGGCCTATTGCTGCACCTATTTTCTATGTTTCTATGTTTCTATGAGAAGGGGAGACGTCGTTCGCCGGAGAAGGTACGCAGAGGTCTTCCTAGTTCCATCGAATCTTCCCCATCCGCCTTCTACCAAGCAGCGTTGGCCTATCACCTGAAACAATACACAGTGGTAAATAATGCATCGCTCCCTCATGGGATACTCTTATGTCTGCACTACCAATAACTGGTATCAGTTCCTTGGTGTAGGTGCGCAGCTTTGCCTGAATCGGGATTAGCTTGGGTCGCTGTGCTTTGTCGCCCCACAGTCTCTCAAATGCCTTCTGGCTCATAACTGATTGACTCGCCCTCGTGTCTAATTCCATGGAGACAGGAATGCTGTTAAGTTCAATTTTTAACATTATCGGAGGGCTTTTTGTGGTGAAGGTGTGTATTCCATATACATCCTCTTCATCCTCAGGTTGAGTTGCCTCTCCTGCTCGTTCAGCGTGATCCTCACTGGATTGGTTGTCCTCTCCTGACTCTGCCACATGGCGAGTCAAAGGTCATTTGCACATTCGCTGGAGGTGCCCCATTGTTCCACAGCCCTTGCACACATAGGGCTTGAATCGACATTGATGATCTCTATGGCTGCCCCCACAGCGCCAACATGGTGCTAACGGATACGCATTCATGCCTCACGACGGACTCTGAGTCACTCTAGGTCTAGGTCTGGCCTCTGCAGTCATGTGGGCCCTGCGCTGTACCATTCTGCCTGCTGAAAACATTATTTTATGCACAGTACTTGCCGGTGATCTTCGATTCTGTGAAGATATCTGTTTTGTGTTATCGCTCATGGATATGAAGCATTGGGCTATCGTGATGGCCTTGCTCAGATCTAGGGATTCGGCAGACAGCAATTTGCGAAGAATGACCTCGTGGCCAATTCCAAGCGCGAAAATGTCCCGCAACATTTCCTCCAAGGATGCTGCAAATTTGCGCTGTCCCGCAAGGTGTCTTAGGTCGGCGACAAAACTCGCCACATTCTGGCCCACGGAGCGATGGTGCGTGGTGAATCACCTTTTATACCTGCTTGCCCAGGATGTACAGGTGACCCTTAGGTCTCCCACAGGTGTGCCCCCTCGTGGCCATCAAGATGCTCTCCTTTGGCTTGAGGTGTTCCTAACCAGCGTACACAGGTCGTGTAAAATTTGTCCGTTGGTTTGACCGGTGCCAGCAAATTTTTGAGGAGGCCATATATCGAAAACCCACATACGGTGAGGAGAATCACCCTGCGCTTGATCACCGTCTCAGCCGTGTTCAGTTCGTTGGCCACGAAGTATTGGTCGAGGAGCTCACCGAGGGTTCCCAATCATCATGCTCAGCAAATCTCTCAAGAATACCAACGGCGGCAATTACCGCGTGAAAGTTCATGATCCGTTACTCGACGCCAATTTGTTATGTTCAGAATGAATCCACAGGACTGTATTGCAAGCTCAAACTGTTGTGACCTTGGTCTCTTTATTCAGACTCCAGAGTCGAGAAGCAGCATGGTGAATCACCTTTTATACCTGCTTGGCCAGAATGTACAGGTGACCCTTAGGTCTCCCACAGGTATGCCCCCTAGTGGCAAGTCTTACATTTTGGTGAGGTTTACATACATACATAACACCAATGATAGTGCACAACCTGCTAGTCAGCAGTTCTACGTTGCAAAGCGACCTGCGCAACTGCCATTACAGCCCCAAACACTCCTACACCTTGCAGCAATGAAACATCGAAAACGTTGAGCAGGCACCAGACTGGTGCAAATAATAAAGCTTGGCCTACCTGAAAACTATTCCCTTTAATTAGCGCTCTCCAAGCGGCCAGCCAAATTGACAACACTTCCTCTTCCTGCTGTTGTTCACGCCCGGCGATACAGCAGGGGGGCAGGAAGTAAATTCATATCCGGGGCACTAATGGGGTGCTGCGCACTTACGACGTCACGGTCTGCGAGGCCCAGGCGGTACCAGCACTGACGTTCACAGGCGTCGCAGAATTCACCGAACCCAGTCACGAACCCCTTAGCGCCCAGTTAGTGCCCCCCGCCCCCTCCTCAGGTGCTAACAGGAGGTGCTAAGCAGCCGAATTTCTCCCCCTATGTAATTCTATGTATATCCTGGCAGAAAAAGTGCTGGGGCTAAAAAAGATTGAACAATTGGGACAAAGGCTGATGAGAACTTAAGTGCCAGCAGAGAATAAAAACAAATATGATTACTAAAAACAGGAAATAAATGGTTGAATCAAAGTCTCCTTAAAGTTGCTGTGTCCTTTCCATGTCCTTCCATATATTTACCATTACCCAGCAACCCTGAATATCCATTTCACATGGATGGGATTACAAATGGACATTCTGCAGTGCTAAAATATAAATGGTGTGTAGGATGTTCATGCCCCCACAAATTAGTATGTAAATGAAGCTCCCAGCTGGGCACTTCTTATGCCAGGAAATTACACATGATGCAAAGTGGACAGAGATCCAACACAGTTCTCGCACTCCCAATTGAAGCTGCTGGGGGAAATGGGAGAGAGAGAAGATGCTAGCTGCAGGTTCTATATATTGTTCTGCTTCTCTTTCTTTTTGTGCTAAAGAACCACCCCTAACCTGTCAGCAAATTGGATCATAAAACCTCGTGTAACTCCTACTATTGCAAGTCATATATGGACTCTCCTCCTCAGCAATCCATTATAATCTCTCTTCTCCTTCTGCTCTCGATGTCACATAGCAAGAAGAAGCAGTATTTTCTGTTCAGCACTGTATGTGCCAAAAAACATGACTTTTTGGTACCATTTTTGTGAAATTTAAAAATTAAATTTGTTAGTCGAATGTTGTATCTTTTGTTATCATAGGCTCTGAGACAGCAACGCCATCTACATTCTGATTAACTGGTACAAAATAATAGAAGAAAAACTCTCCCTGCAAATTCAAAATCTGATGCAGGTCAAATTATCTACAGCTTCGATCTATGTGGTTCAAATTCAGTGCTTCATCTTGGAACCTCAGTGTTATTTATATAACATTACTGCATAAAACTAACTGCAATAATATATTTCAGAAGTTTGGATTCCAGTTTTACATTATGACTTTTATGTGAACATTCCCATATATGTACTCTCTGTACCTACATTATGTAAATGAAAAAAATTTCATTAGCAAAAACAGCTTTGTTCATTAAACCAATTTGACTATGTGTTGAATTCCATTGAACATTTTTCTCCTGTACTATTTTCAGTTGCTTGGACACGTCATATAAACCTTGAAATAAAATCAGTGCCATGGCAACAGCAGTGCACATATTCGTGACAATTGTGTCGAGAGACAAATAAGATGCTTTACGTCTAGTGATTTGGCAAAGCCTGGTGCACTATTTAAAGACAGACTTTTAATCTACTTTTGCTTTTCAGATTGTGCTTGGAGAGGAGCCAAGTTCTCCCACTATAATTAAAAACAACTCACTTCTCCAGCACTGGAGGACTGTTATAGCTTCAAGGACAACATAAATAGCGGTTTAACAGATACTGAAGTATTTATAAAGGTTTAAAGGTAATCATTGGCATGTTTACATCTGCTAGGTGTGCACATGACATTGTTTTCTAATATTATTGGATTGATAATGAATCCTTTTGACTGGAACAATATCACAAACATGCAATTAATCAGTATTGAAAAATACGGTAAAATAAAAATGCACCAAAATCCAATGACATAGGCAGCCATTTTATACATAAACATATATATAAAGTATGAAATTAGCCCTCAGTCTTATTTGTGGCCAATGTTCCCTTTAAACTGTTTGATCACACAGTGCTCTCGAGCTCCTGTGCAGCCGTGCATGTGTGGTATTTTGAGTGGGCCATGCAACCCCTTAAAGGCTTCGCGCACCCATAAAAAAATTATAGGGGACATTGTTTGTATTGAGTCCCTGGCAGCAAGCTCTTACATTGATATATGGATTGACCAAAAATTGAACGTGCTTTGTTTTCCTTCATTAAGATTCCAAAATTTAGGATTTAGTAAATCCTAATAAATTAATTGTATAACCAATAACCTACACTTATATAGCGCCTTTCACATACCAAATGTTACAAGGCATTGTACTGGAAACATAGAAAATAGGTGCAGGAGTAGGCCATTCAGCCCTTCGAGCCTGCACCGGAGATTGGAAGACACCAAGCAGGAAGTGGGAGAGGGCAGCTGGGGAGGAGTGAGAAGTTAGAATGATGGATAGTGAGTTTTGGGGGCAAAATGAGTATTTGGGGAGATAGTAGGTATCTGGAGTGGTAGTGGAGTAGTGTGCATTAGAGAGTAAAATAGTTGGTGAAGCAAGGTATAAAATGACAAGGGCTGTGATTTGAAATAAATGTAAATGAAGAGGAGTGGACTCAGGTGGATGAATGGATACAGAGAAGTGGAGATAGCAGGGTTAAAAAGGACAGAAGGAACGATGTACAAAGAGAAAGAGGCCAAAGCAGTTGCTTATGTTCTTATGAAAGAGGCAGCTTCAGATGAATAGAAAAGGGGGACTGAAATAGATAGAAGAAGCTATGGAATGGCAAGCAATGCCAAAATAGTCATGAAAGAATGGAGAAAGGGTCGGCTGAAATGAGTGGAAATAAATATATAAATAGTAGTAATAGAGCAACTTGAAATAAATGAGAATAAAAAAGGAAAGGAATTGAATGGAAATGGGGAGAAATGGAAGTGGAGTAGTAGGGAGGAATTGGACAGAGGGAACCGAGTAGGAGCAGCATAGGATGAGGGAGGAAGCAAACAGAAGCAGTCATGCAGGAGCAAGGAGACTGTGGTGCCCAGCTGGGTGGAGGGAGCCACAGAGGATCAGAGAGAGCTTGAGGCCTACATAGACACAGGCAGCCATGTAGGATTGGAGAGACAGACTGCAATGGAGAAAGCCAACCATACAACGTGATCGAAACCAGACTAGAGTTAAGCTTACAAATGAGATTGCTTGAGTTGCAAATTAATGTAAATGCTTACAAACGTTGTTTAGTGCTGTTGAAAGTTAAGAACTTTAAATTGAGTAATGAATGCTAACCTACAAAATGCAAAAAAGCTGGTAAACAGCTTTGCAAAGTTGATGAAAGCTAGCGGGCTGGATTTTCAGCTTTGCTGATTTTGGGGCGGTAATGTGGCGGGGCAGTAAAGTTTGCGCCCAGGAACAGTTTGCGCCTCAGTCATCAAAATTGGGCAGCTGAGCCCTGAGTATGGGGTGGAGTGCTAAGGGATGCACTAGGTCAGCTGAGTATGCAAAAATCCCGAGCTAAACAGTCGGCCCAGGAGCGCTCTGAGAGACGCCTGGGGAGAAAAAAAAACTGAAAAAAACCCACCAAAAATATTCCCAATACATAGCCCATGCCACCACAACATAAATCGCAAAAAAAATTAAAAGAATAAATAATCATACTTACCTGAGGTTGGCATTATTTACCTCACTGCAGCCGGTAGAGGTTGGAACGCCCGTTTTCACAGGTGGTCCCAGGACGGCGCACTGCGAGGCGTAAGGGTCGGGCGAGATTCAAAAAGTGAGCCGGTATTGCAACCAGGGGCGTTGCACACCAGCTCAACTCTTCCGGTACTGCTCCACGTTCCCGCAAAACCAGTCCCGAAAACCCCCGTGTGGCGCTGGAAGCTGTCCGCCCGCCCAGAAGAGCTCACCGCCACCATTGCCGTCACTCCGGGGCGAAAACAGAAGCACAAATCACTGGAAAATCTGCCCTAACAACTCAAAAAGTAATGTACAATTGAAAAACAGCCCTGATTAAAGGCCCATGAACAAGGCCAGTGCTTCAAGATGACTGAATAAGTTAAATAGCTTTTTATTACCTTAGATATCAGGATTTTTATTAGTAGTTTAGGATCACAGTTCTGTTTGTTTTTCTGTGAATAGCTTTATGTATGTTGTCAACCATTCACTTTTTGAGAAGCTTTTACCATGCGCAGCTCAAGCAGGGCCCTTGTGAACAGTTGACTGAGGGAACGCTGAACTGCTTAGTGGCTCACTCACTGGTGCATTATTGTTAGTTTGGTGTTGCTCATGGCCATGATGCCACTCAGGCCGGCTCCTGTGTGCTTGAGGGCACTGGACCTGCTCGCATTCTCCTCCCTCTGCTGCGAGTCTGAAAGTTGCTTGTGTATGTGAACATGAGAGCAGCAGAGGGCTACATGCACTGCCTGGTCACTTAATGCCTGCTCTGTAAACCCGGTGGTCATTCACATCATACTGGATTGAGCCATGGCCCTCGTTATTGAATGGCGGTGCAGGCTCAAAGGGCCGAATGGCCTATTCCTGCACCTATTTTCTATATTTCTATGTTATGGCTCTGTGCCGGAGAACTGGCACAACGCTGCCCCAAGACCCACCATCCATCATTCCAACTTCTCACTCTTCTTCAGCAGCCCTGATACTATAAAGCTCAGGAAAGACACCCTGGAATGGCAAAGTGTCACGAGAAAATATTGCAGAAAATTTCATGTTCTCTTCACATTGGGATTATAATGTCCCTCTATCCAAAGGCACTGCTTTATCAACATGCTTGGATGAGTATGAGCTTTTAAAGTTTTCATTAGTATTAAAAACTTCAAAAATAACATTTCCTCTCGGACTGGTACTAAATAAGCAAGAGGGATTTTCTTTGATATTTTAAAAGGAGCAGCTCCTTCCTAATCGATAGTAATGTGAACTGCTGTAAATGCAGATCTGTGTATCGGAAACAAAGTGGCTCCGTTCTCATCCCTCTGCTGCTCAGTTTATTCTGACATTCATCTAAATAGTAACTTCATCAAATGCACTCATGTAATGAAAAGGAGTATCAATGACAGTTCAAGGCTGTGAGCCAAATTTGCAACTATTCAATTAGGAAATCTGTGTTCAATTACTAGAGCTATGTACCTGCCATTCAGTTCCAGTCCTTGTTTGTGCTGCTTTTCCAGCGATTGGGAAATATCTCATATTTGCAAGAGAGCTGAGCAGCACGGGATTACAAAGTCTAAGATTATTTCAAAGCAAAACAAATTAACTACATGTTTATGGTTCTGCAGGTGAACTGTTAGATTAGGCTGAAAATAAAGGCAAGAAAACCTACTGCAAAGCTGGAGCAAGTGACAGAAAAGAGCGTCATGAGAAATACCATAGTTTACAAATAGAAGCAAAAAAAGGAGAACTAATAGAAAGTATGAAAAGACATGTAACAAATGTAAAGTGAAACAGCAAAGGTTTTTCATAAACACATTCGGGAAAAAGGGAATCATAAAAGAAGTGGTGGGGCCACTCAAAAATGAGCATGGTAAGGTTATTAGGGTTGCTGAGGAAATGGCAGAGTTGATTAATAAATACATTGCTGCAGTATTTAGAGGTAAGTAAAGGAAGTCATCAAACCATGTGGATGGGAAAGTAGAAGGGTAGCTAACAGAAATATGCATTATTAAAGAAATGGTTCTGTTGGGATGTTAGAGATTGATAAATTTCCATGACCAGATGGCATACATGCTCAAAAACTTAAAGGAGGTTAATGAGGAAGTAGCAAAAGGACTAACCCTGTTTTTGTCTAAAATTTATTAGAGACAGAGCAATGTTTAAAAGACTGGATGATGTAAAATGTACACCTCTATGCCAAAAGGGGAATGAGATGATTCAGGCAACGATAGAGCAGTTAGCCTCCTCACATCAATAACATGAAAATGACTAGCTCAATAATTAGGGATTAATTAATTAATTAATTAGAAGGGTATGAACTGATCAGAGATAGTCCACATGGATTTGTGAAGGGTAAATTATGCTTTGTTCATCTGATGGAATTTGTGTTGGACCAAATATAGCCATTGGTGCATAGATAGATATTAGGACTTAGACATAAAGGCCGCAATTTTGCCACCTGTGGTGAGTTGGGTGCGGCTGGCATTGGTTGCGTGTGGGAAAGCCGCTCCCAATTCTATCCCGCCCTCTGTACCCAATCTTCCATTGATGGGGCTTGTTGAGCCTGCCCTGCAGGGATCCCGGCCAATTAACAAGAAGACGGTTTGATGAAGTCATCTGATGACGCATCATCAGTCGTTTTCCTTAAAGGGACCATGATCACATTGCTTTTGACAGTTCTTCTATCAATGTTCTGCAGCATTGAGGTGCCGCAAACACTGACAAGCACTGCACAAAGGTGCACGGCTGCATCCAGGCTCTCCCATCACTGCATGCAGGGAGATCCTCTTCCCTTCCAATGGGCGGAAAAGACCTCCCCAGAACACCAACACAGTCTGGTTGCACGTTGCACAGGAGGGCACAAGCAAGGATGTTGTCAGGAGGACCTGGCTGCAGTGGCGCAAACCTTTCAATGATCTCAGTAGATCACGAAATGTTACTGCAAAGCCACACTCAACCTCATCCTGCTGTGCCACTCATCACATCCCGATCACTCTGCCTTCCCTACCCTTCTGGTGGAATTCTACATTAGGATGGAGAATGAAACAGTTAATTCAGAGACTGTGGACCATGGCCCAGAACTTAAAGAAGGGTAACTTTGAAGGTATGAGGCATGAATTGGCTAGGATAGATTGGCGAATGATACTTAAGGGGTTGACAATGGATGGGCAATGGCAGACATTTAGATACCGCATGGATGAACTACAACAATTGTAAATCCCTGTCTGGCATAAAAAATAAAAAAGGGAAGGCGGCTCAACCGTGGCGATCAAGGGAAATCAGGGATAGTATTAAAGCCAAAGAAGTGGCATACAAATTGGCCAGAAATAGCAGCGAACCCGGGGACTGGGAGAAATTTAGAACTCAGCAGAGGAAGACAAAGGGTTTGATTAGGGCAGGGAAAATAGAGTACGAGAGGAAGCTTGCAGGGAACATTAAGACGGACTGCAAAAGCTTCTATAGATATGTAAAGAGAAAAAGGTTAGTAAAGACAAACGTAGATCCCCTACAGTCAGAATCAGGGGAAGTCATAACAGGGAACAAAGAAATGGCAGACCAATTGAACAAGTACTTTGGTTCGGTATTCTCTAAGGAGGACACAAACAACCTTCCGGATATAAAAGGGGTCAGAGGGTCTAGTAAGGAGGAGGAACTGAGGGAAATCCTTATTAGTCGGGAAATTGTGTTGGGAAAGTTGATGGGATTGAAGGCCGATAAATCCCCAGGGTCTGATAGACTGCATCCCAGAGTACTTAAGGAGTTGGCCTTGGAAATAGCGGATGCATTGACAGTCATTTTCCAACATTCCATTGACTCTGGATCAGTTCCTATGGAGTGGAAGGTAGCCAATGTAACCCCACTTTTTAAAAAAGGAGGGAGAGAGAAAACAGGGAATTATAGACCGGTCAGCCTGACATCGGTAGTGAGTAAAATGATGGAATCAATTATTAAGGATGTCATCGCAGCACATTTGGAAAGAGGTGACATGATAGGTCCAAGTCAGCATGGATTTGTGAAAGGGAAATCATGCTTGACAAATCTTCTGGAATTTTTTGAGGATGTTTCCAGTAGAGTGGACAAGGGAGAACCAGTTGATGTGGTGTATTTGGACTTTCAGAAGGCTTTCGACAAGGTCCCACACAAGAGATTAATGTGCAAAGTTAAAGGACATGGGATTGGGGGTAGTGTGTTGACGTGGATTGAGAACTGGTTGGCAGACAGGAAGCAAAGAGTAGGAGTAAATGGGTACTTTTCAGAATGGCAGGCGGTGACTAGTGGGGTATCGCAAGGTTCTGTGCGTGGCCCCAGCTGTTTACATTGTACATTAATGATTTAGACGAGGGGATTAAATGTAGTATCTCCAAATTTGCGGATGACACTAAGTTGGGTGGCAGTGTGAGCTGCGAGGAGGATGCTATGAGGCTGCAGAGTGACTTGGATCGGTTAGGTGAGTGGGCAAAGGCATGGCAGATGAAGTATAATGTGAATAAATGTGAGATTATCCACATTGGTGGTAAAAACAGAGAGACAGACTATTATCTGAATGGTGACAGATTCGGAAAAGGGGAGGTGCAACGAGACCTGGGTGTCATGGTACATCAGTCATTGAAGGTTGGCATGCAGGTACAGCAGGCGGTTAAGAAATCAAATGGCATGTTGGCCTTCATAGCGAGGGGATTTGAGTACAGGGGCAGGGAGGTGTTACTACAGTTGTACAGGGCCTTGGTGAGGCCACACCTGGAGTATTGTGTGCAGTTTTGGTCTCCTAACTTGAGGAAGGACATTCTTGCTATTGAAGGAGTGCAGCGAAGGTTCACCAGACTAATTCCCGGGATGGCGGGACTGACATATCAAGAAAGACTGGATCAATTGGGCTTGTATTCACTGGAGTTCAGAAGAATGAGAGGGGATCTCATAGAAACGTTTAAAATTCTGACGGATTTAGACAGGTTAGAAGCAGAAAGAATGTTCCCAATGTTGGGCAAGTTCAGAACCAGGGGTCACAGTCTAAGGATAAGGGTTAAGCCATTTAGGACCGAGATGAGGAGAAACTTCTTCACCCAGAGAGTGGTGAACCTGTGGAATTCTCTACCACAGAAAGTTGTTGAGGCCAATTCACTAAATATATTCAAAAAGGAGTTAGATGTAGTCCTTACTACTAGGGGGATCAAGGGGTATGGCGAGAAAGCAGGAATGGGGTACTGAAGTTGCATGTTCAGCCATGAACTCATTGAATGGCGGTGCAGCTCGAAGGGCCGAATGGCCTACTCCTGCACCTATTTTCTATGTTTCTATGTTTCTATGTTTCTACTCCTGCACAGCCTTACCAATACCAATGTACCCAGTACATTCACCTATCCCTCTCTCTATCTACATTATCACTTCCCCATCTCACTAGCCGCCCATCACACTCACCCTCATCTTTGTCCAATTATACCAACTAACAACACACAAGGGTAGGCACTTGGGTCCTTTCGTCAATGTTCATGTAAAGTTGTAAAGGTCATCTTGACGTGTTGTCAATCATTGAAATCTTCATTTTCAGCACTTTGCGTTCTTGGACAGATTTATGGGAACCTTTGGAAGTAGCTTAGTGAGTTGTAGTGAATGGTGAGACATAAGGGTACCCCCCACAATGGTGATGAGTGTGAAAGAAATGGCTTAGGCATTGCAGGGATGCTTTGTGGGTGGTGCCAACCTGGCAAATCATGTGGCAGCCAGAGTGTACAGCATTAAGTGAAGTAAACAGCGTGAGATTGGGAGATTGGGAGCGGTGATAAAAGGGCACAAGAGCAATTGCCCAGCAGCACAGCAAACAGCGTGAGATTGGGAGATCGGGAGTGGTGATCGGGAGTGGGAGAAATGGGTTTCGGTTCATGGGGCACTAGCGCTAGTATTGGGGTAAGAGGGAGCTGTTCCGTTGGGGCGGGCTTCACTTTGACCATGCTGGGACTAGTGTCATGGCAAATCAAATAACTAGGGCTGTAGAGAGGGCTTTAAACTAAATAGTGGGGTGTGGGGGAGAGTTCTGGTGAGAAGAAATTTAAAAAGGTCAAAGAGCAAGGAGAAGGCAATAGAGCAAGGTAGCATTGGGAGACATGATAACCAAAGTGTGACAGAAAAGGACAGAATGTATAAACATAAGAGTGTATCAAAAAGTGGGGTCAAAGCAGGGGAAAATGGTAAAAAAAATAGTTAAAATTCTTTATCTGAATGCACGCAACATTCATAACAAAATAGATGAGTTGACTTCACAAATAGATATAAATGGGTATGATCTGATAACGATTACAGAGATGTGATTGCAAGGTGACTAAGACTGGGAACTGAATGTTCAGGGGTATTTGACAATTCAGAAGGATAGACAGAAAGGAAAAGGAGGTGGGGTAGCTCTGTTAATAAAGGATGAGATCAGTGCAGTAGAGAGAAATGATATTGGTTCAGAAGATCAAGATGTAAAATCAGTTTGGCTGGCGATAAGAAATAATAAGGGGAAAAAGTCACTGGTGGGCATAGTCTATAGGCCCCCTAACAGTAGTTACACTGTTGGATGGAGTATAAATCAAGAAATAATGGAGGCTTGTAAAAAAGGAACGGCAATAATCATGGGCGATTTTAATCTTCATATTGATTGGACAAATCAAATTGGCAAAGGTAGCTTTGAGGAAGAGTTCATAAAGTGTATTCGGGATGGTTTCCTTGAACAGTACATTGCGGAACCAACCAGGGAGCAGGCTAGCTTAGATCTGGTACTTTGTAATGAGACAGAATTAATAAATGATCTTCTAGTAAAGGATCGTCTAGGAAAGAGTTATCATAGCATAAATTTCAAATTCAGATGGAGGGTGAGAAAGTTGGATCTCAAACCAGAGTCCTGAGCTTAAATAAAGGAGACTACAAAGGTATGAGGGCATAATTGCCTAAAATGGACAGGGATATAGATTAAAGTGTAAGATGGTTGATAAGCAGTGGCAGACATTTAAGAAGATATTTCATAATTCTCAACAAAAATATATTCCAGTGAGAAGGAAAGACTTTAAGAAAAGGGAAATCCTCCGTGGCTAACTTAAGGAAATAAAAGATGGTATCAATTTGAAAACAATGGCATACAAAGTGGCCAACTTTAGTGGGAGGCCAGAGGATTGGGAAACTTTTATAAAACGGCAAAGGACGACTAAAAAAATAATAAAGAGAGGGAAGATAGATTATGAGAGTAAACTAGAAAATCATATAAAAACAGATAGTAAGAGTTTCTACAGGGATATAAAAAGGAAGAAAGTGGCTAAAGTAAATGTTACTCCCTTAGAGGATGAGACTGGGGAATTCATAATGGGGATCAGGGAAATGGCAGAGACTTTGAACAAATATTTGTACCGATCTTCATGGTGGAAGACACTAAAAACATCCCAACAGTGGATAATCAAGGGGCTATAGGGAGGGAGGTACTTAATACAATCACTATTACTAAAGAAACTGGACGGTAAGCCATAGGAAATTCCAGCCGATGGACTTATTTTCCCATATTTACAAATCAAACTTAACCACTGATTTTCTATTTCGAAGAGGATACCTTTGCTCTTGAACAGAACTTTCCAAACTTGGTGTCGAACTTACTCATTCTAGGCTGAGCCTGAGGAGAATGTTTCTCCAGGGCAACCCTTGATCTACATTTTGACTTCCTACAACTTCAGACTGTTTGTCTGCCTGACTCAGACTCAGACTTAAATTCTGACCTTCTCTTGGACTTGTTTCTAGTACACCTAATGTAGGATTTGCTAGTGGTCCTCTACTTGTAAAAAGACTATCTGACTCATCAGAAATAATCGAATCATTCCAACTTTCAATTCCTTCCACATCTGTAGGTAAAATGAACAAACCTAAATGTTCTATGATCGAATAGCTTGACGAAATATGTGCGCAGACCATATATCTTCACTACTCTTCCTGGTAATCACTTTAACCATTTATGGTGATGGTTCTTCACTCTAACCTTCTGATTCAATTTCACACTTCTCTCTCTTACTCTACCTCTATAATGATTCTCTTTCTGTTTTGATTCTTTCTCTTCCACTGACTGTGCCAAGTTTGGCTTTAACAACGAGAACCTGGTTCGTGGCTGTTGTTTGAGAAACAACTCTGCTGGTTCAACATCCCCAGCATCGAAGCACTGCCCACACTCAACCAGCTCCGTTGGGTGGGCCACATTGTTTGGATGCCTGACGCGAGACTCCCAAAGCAAGCGCTCTACACGGAACTCCTACACGGCAAGCGAGCCCCAGGTGGGCAGAGGAAACATTTCAAGGACACCCTCAAAGCTTCCTTGATAAAATGCAACATCCCCACCAACACCTGGGAGTCCCTGGCCAAAGACTGCCCTAAGTAGAGGAAGAGCATCCGGGAGGGAGCTGAGCATCTCGAGTCTCATCGCCGAGAGCATGCAGAAAGCAAGCGCAGGCAGCGGAAGGAGCGTGTGGCAAACCAGACTCCCCACCCATCCTTTCCTTCAACGAATGTCTATCCCACCTGTGACAGAGATTGTAATTCCTGTATTGGACTGTTCAGTTACTTAAGAACTCATTTTTAGAGTGGAAGCAAGTCTTCCTCGATTTCGATGGACTGCCTATGATAATATGATGATTACGATAAGTAATCAGAAAATGTGCTAGTTTGTGGTGCAGCGACAATTGCCGTTTCTTTACATTTGGATCCAACATTTTCTTGATGCGAGCACTTTTTACAATTTGTACTGTGTGCTCTGCTGCACCATTTGAAGTAGGATGGTATGGTGGAACCTCGGTATGTTTCAAACCATTTCTGCTCATGAACTGTACAAATTCTTCTGAACAAAATTGCGCCCCATTATCAGAGTCAATTTCTTCTGGGAGACCATATGAAGAAAACAATCTTCGTAAATTTTCTAGTGTTTTAATGGTTGTTATTTTCTGCATCGGAAACACCTCTACCAACTTCAAATGACTGTCAATCACAATGAACAATTGTTGTTCTTCTAGCTCGGCTAAATCTACATGTAATCTTTGCCAGACACTGGGAGATCATTTCTATGACTGTAATGGTCCTGATGGTGGTTTCTTGCTTACCGATTGATATGTAGAAACATAGAAACATAGAAAATAGGTGCAGGAATAGGCCATTCGGCCCTTCGAGCCTGCACCACCATTCCATATGATCATGGCTGATCGTGCAACTTCAGTACCCCATTCCTGCTTTCTCTCCATACCTCTTGATCTCTTTAGCCGTAAGGGCCACATCTAACACCATTTTGAATATATCTAACAAACTGGCCTCAACAACTTTCTGTGGTAGAGAATTCCACAGGTTCACAATTCTCTGAGTGAAGAAGTTTCTCCTCTCATTGACTAATGATGTACACTATATCGTTATCTAAACCTGGCCACCATAAGTAACTGTGTACAAAACTCTTGGTCAAGCACATTCCCTGGTGCTGGTCATGAAGATCTCCTAACAATTTGGACCTGAACTTATTTGGGATAAGTAATCTTGCACTCCACGTGATACAATCCTTATCCACTGACAATTCATTCCTACAAACGAAGTATGGATGAATATCTTCTTCTGATACCTGGTTTGGTCAGCAATTTGCTATGTAATATTCATATTGATTGAACAAACCAAATTGGCCAGGGTAGCCTTGAGGAAGAGTTCATGAAGTGAATCTGGGATAGTTTCCCTGAACAGTACATTGTGGAACCAACCAGGGAGCAGGCTATCTTAGATATGGTACTGTGTAATGAGGCAGGATTAATAAACAATCTCCTCGTAAAGGATCTTCTTGGAATGAGTGACCATGGTTGAATTTTAAATTCAGTTGGTGGGTGAGAAAGTTGGATCTCAAACCAGTGTCCTAAGCTTAAACAAAGGAGACTACAAAGGTATGAAGGCAGAGTTGGCTAAAGTGCACTGGAAAAATAGATTAAAGTGTGGGACGGTTGATGAGCAGTGGCAGACATTTAAGGAGATATTCATAACTCACAACAAAAATATATTCCAATGAGCAGGAAAGACTTTAAGAGAAGGGATAGCCATCCGGGGCTAACTAAGGAAATAAAGGATGGTAATAAATTGAAAACAAGGACATACAAAGTGGCCAAGACTAGTGGGAGGCCAGAGAATTGGGAACCTTTTAAAAAACAGCAAAGGACGACTAAAAAAAAATAAAGAGAGGGAAGATAGATTATGAAAGCAAACTAGCATGAAATATAAAAACAGATAGTAAGAGTTTCTGCAGGTACTTAAAAAGGAAAAGAGAGGATAAAATAAATGTTGGTCCCTTAGAGGATGAGACTGGGGAATTAATAATGGGGAACAGGGAAATGGCAGAGACTTTGAACAAATATTTTGTATCTTGTGTAGAAAACACAAAAACCATCCCAATAATGGATAATCAAAGGGCTATAGGGAGGGAGGAACTTAAAACAATCACTATCATTATCACAAAAGAAAAAGTACTCGGTAAAATAATGGGACTAAAGGTGGACAGGTCACCTCGACCTGATGGATTGCATCCTAGGGTCTTAAAAGAAGTTGTTGCAGAGATGGTGGATGCATTGGTTGTAATCTACCAAAATTCCCCGGATTCGGGGAGGTCCGAGCGGATTGGAAAACCGCAAATGAAACGCCCCTATTTAAAAAAGGAGGCAGACAAAAAGTAGGAAACTATAGACCAGTTAATCTAACATCTGTGGTTGGGAAAATGCTGAAGTCCATGATTAAGGAAGCAATAGCCCGATATTTGGAAAAGCATAATACAGTCAAGCAGAGTCAGCATGGTTTTACGAAAGGGAAATCATGTTTGACAAATTTGCTGGAGTTTTTTGAGGATGTAACGAGCAGGGTGGATAAGGGGGAACCAGTGGATGTGGTGTATTTGGATTTCCAGAAGGCATTCGATAAGGTGCCACATAAAAGGTTACTGCACAAGACAAAAGCGCTCACTGGGTTGGGGGTAATATATTAGCATGGATAGCGCATTGGCTAACTAACAGAAAACAGAGAGTCAGGATAAATGGGTCATTTTCTGGTTGGCAAACAGTAATTAGTGGGGTGCCACAGGGGTCAGTGCTGGGGCCTCAACTATTGACAATTTATATTAATGACTTGGATGAAGGAACCGAGTGTAATATAGCCAACTTTGCTGATGATACAAAGATGAGTGGGAGAGCAAGTTGTGAGGAGGGCACAAAAAATCTGCAAAGGGATATAGACTGGCTAAATGAGTGGGCAAACATTTGGCAGACGGAGTATAAAGTGGGAAAATGTGAGGTTATCCACCTTGGTAGGAAAAATAAAAAAACAAATTATTATTTAAATGGAGAGAAATTACAAAATGCTGCAGTACAGAGGGCCCTGGGGGCCCTTGTGCATGAAATATAAAAAGTTAGTATGCAGGTACAGCAAGTAATCAGGAAGGCAAATGGAATTTTGACCTTTATTGCAAAGGGGATATAGTATAAAAGCAGAGAAGTCCTGCTACAACTGTACAGGGTATTGGTGAGACCACACCGAGAGTACCGCGTACATTTTTGGTTTCCTTATTTAATGAGGGATATACTTACGTTGGAGGCTGTTCAGCGAAGGTTCACTAGGTTGATTCCGGAGACGGGGGAGTAATGAGGAAAGGTTGAGTAGGTTGGGCCTATTCTCATTGGAGTTTAGAAGAATGAGAGGAGATCTTATTGAAACATATAAGATACTGAGGGGGCTCGACAATGTAGATACAGAGAGGATGATTCCTCTTGTGCGGGTATATAATTTCAGAATAAGGGGTCGCCCATTTAAAACTGAGATGAGGAGGAATTTCTTCTCTCAGAGAGTTGTAAATCTGTGGAATTCTCTGCCCCAGAGAGCTGTGGAGGCTGGGTCATTGAATATATTTAAGTTGGAGATAGACAGATTTTTGTGTGATAAGGGAGTGAAGGGTTATGGGGAGCGGGCAGGGAAGTGGAGCTGAGTGCAAGATCAGATCAGCCATGACTTTATTAAATGGCGGAACAGGCTCGAGGGGCCAAATGGCCTACTCCTGCTCCTATTTCTTATGTCCTTATGTTTTTAAATTGGTCATGGTGATGCCATCCCTGGCCTCCCGGCCAGCAATGTGGTCAGTTGTTGATGTCCTGTGTCCTGTGCAGCATCAGGTGATTGCGGAGAAGGTTGGTGTTGCTTGTGATGCTGGTGTGTTTAGTGATGTTGGTGTTGGGGCTGATCGTGGTGGGATTCTGAGGACCAAGGTGAAATTGTTTCAAGGGCACCGATGCTGCTGGAATAGATGGGAGGTGAGGTTGAGATGACAGAAGCAACCTGTCAATTGTGAAAGGCGGGAGCTCGGAGCAGCGCGAGTCCGGGGTCGGCGAGAGGCCTATAAAGGCCAGCGGGAGCTCGGAGCAGTCAGTCGAGGAGGCGGGAGCTCGGAGCAGCGCGAGTCCGGGGTCGGCGAGAGGCCTATAAAGGCCAGCGGGAGCTCGGAGCAGTCAGTCGAGGAGGCGGGAGCTCGGAGCAGCGCGAGTCCGGGGTCGGCGAGAGGCCTATAAAGGCCAGCGGGAGCTCGGAGCAGTCAGTCGAGGAGGCGGGAGCTCGGAGCAGCGAGAGTCCGGGGTCGGCGAGAGGCCTATAAAGGCCAGCGGGAGCTCGGAGCAGTCAGTCGAGGAGGCGGGAGCTCGGAGCAGCGCGAGTCCGGGGTCGGCGAGAGGCCTATAAAGGCCAGCGGGAGCTCGGAGCAGTCAGTCGAGGAGGCGGGAGCTCGGAGCAGCGCGAGTCCGGGGTCGGCGAGAGGCCTATAAAGGCCAGCGGGAGCTCGGAGCAGTCAGTCGAGGAGGCGGGAGCTCGGAGCAGCGCGAGTCCGGGGTCGGCGAGAGGCGTACCGGTGCAGCTACAGGGAGAAGGCAAAAAAAACAAAGGTGACGTCACAGCCTAGGCGGTAAGTGATTGGCTGGTGATTGGTGAGTAGTTTTTCTTTTTCTTCTTATATTGGTCAGTAACTTTTAACATTGTTATTACCAGTTTAAGTGTATCTAAGGGTTAAGACATGGCAGGAGAGCTCGGTCGGGTGTTATGCTCCTCCTGTACCATGTGGGAACTCAGGGACGCTTCCGGTGTCCCTGACGACTATGTGTGCGGGAAGTGTATCCGCCTCCAGCTCCTGACGGTCCGCGTTACGGAATTGGAGCTGAAGGTGGATTCACTCTGGAGCATCCACGATGCTGAGAATGACGTGAGTATCACGTGTAGTGAGTTGGTCTTACCGCAGGGAAAGGGTCCACAGCCAGATAGGGAATGGAAGACCAGCAGGAAGAGTAGAGCAAGGAAGGTAGTGCAGGGGTCCCCTGCGGTCATCCCCCTGCAAAACAGATACACCGCTTTGGGTACTGTTGAGGGGAATGACTCATCAGGGGAGGGCAGCAGCAGCCAAGTTCATGGCACCGTGGCTGGCTCTGCTGCACAGGAGGGCAAGAAAAAGAGTGGGAGAGCGATAGTGATAGGGGATTCAATTGTGAGGGGAATAGATAGGCGTTTCTGCGGCCGCAACCGAGACTCCAGGATGGTATGTTGCCTCCCTGGTGCAAGGGTCAAGGATGTCTCGGAGCGGGTGCAGGACATTCTGAAATGGGAGGGAGAACAGCCAGTTGTCGTGGTGCACATTGGTACCAACGACATAGGCAAAAAAAGGGATGAGGTCCTACGAAACGAATTTAAGGAGCTAGGAGCTAAATTAAAAAGTAGGACCTCAAAAGTAGTAATCTCGGGATTGCTACCAGTGCCACGTGATAGTCAGAGTAGGAATCGCAGGATAGCGCAGATGAATACGTGGCTTGAGCAGTGGTGCAGCAGGGAGGGATTCAAATTCCTGGGGCATTGGGACCGGTTCTGGGGGAGGTGGGACCAGTACAAACCGGACGGTCTGCACCTGGGCAGGACTGGAACCAATGTCCTCGGGGGAGTGTTTGCTAGTGCTGTTGGGGAGGATTTAAACTAATATGGCAGGGGGATGGGAACCAATGCAGGGAGACAGAGGGAAACAAAAAGGAGCCAAAAGCAAAAGACAGAAAGGAGATGAGGAAAAGTGTAGGGCAGAGAAACCCAAGGCAAAGAACAAAAAGGGCCACTGTACAGCAAAATTCTAAAAGGACAAAGGGTGTTAATAAAACAAGCCTGAAGGCTTTGTGTCTTAATGCAAGGAGTATCCGCAATAAGGTGGATGAATTAATTGTGCAAATAGATGTTAACAAATATGATGTGATTGGGATTACGGAGACGTGGCTCCAGGATGATCAGGGCTGGGAACTCAACATTCAGGGGTATTCAACATTCAGGAAGGATAGAATAAAAGGAAAAGGAGGTGGGGTAGCATTGCTGGTTAAAGAGGAGATTAATGCAATAGTTAGGAAAGACATTAGCTTGGATGATGTGGAATCTATATGGGTAGAGCTGCAGAACACCAAAGGGCAAAAAACGTTAGTAGGAGTTGTGTACAGACCTCCAAACAGTAATAGGGATGTTGGGGAGGGCATCAAACAGGAAATTAGGGGTGCATGCAATAAAGGTGTAGCAGTTATAATGGGTGACTTTAATATGCACATAGATTGGGCTAGCCAAACTGGAAGCAATACGGTGGAGGAGGATTTCCTGGAGTGCATAAGGGATGGTTTTCTAGACCAATATGTTGAGGAACCAACTAGGGGGGAGGCCATCTTGGACTGGGTGTTGTGTAATGAGAGAGGATTAATTAGCAATCTCATTGTGCGAGGCCCCTTGGGGAAGAGTGACCATAATATGGTGGAATTCTGCATTAGGATGGAGAATGAAACAGTAAATTCAGAGACCATGGTCCAGAACTTAAAGAAGGGTAACTTTGAAGGTATGAGGCGAGAATTGGCTAGGATAGATTGGCGAATGATACTTAGGGGGTTGACTGTGGATGGGCAATGGCAGACATTTAGAGACCGCATGGATGAAGTACAACAATTGTACATTCCTGTCTGGCGTAAAAATAAAAAGGGGAAGGTGGCTCAACCGTGGCTATCTAGGGAAATCAGGGATAGTATTAAAGCCAAGGAAGTGGCATACAAATTGGCCAGAAATAGCAGCGAACCTGGGGACTGGGAGAAATTTAGAACTCAGCAGAGGAGGACAAAGGGTTTGATTAGGACAGGGAAAATGGAGTACGAGAAGAAGCTTGCAGGGAACATTAAGGCGGATTGCAAAAGTTTCTATAGGTATGTAAAGAGAAAAAGGTTGGTGAAGACAAACGTAGGTCCCCTGCAGTCAGAATCAGGGGAAGTCATAACGGGGAACAAAGAAATGGCGGATCAATTGAACAAGTACTTTGGTTCGGTATTCACTAAGGAGGATACAAACAACCTTCCGGATATAAAAGGGGTCAGAGGGTCTAGTAAGGAAGAGGAACTGAGGGAAATCTTTATTAGTCGGGAAATTGTGTTGGGGAAATTGATGGGATTGAAGGCAGATAAATCCCCAGGGCCTGATGGCCTGCATCCTAGAGTACTTAAGGAGGTGGCCTTGGAAATAGCGGATGCATTGACAGTCATTTTCCAACATTCCATTGACTCTGGATCAGTTCCTATGGAGTGGAGGGTAGCCAATGTAACCCCACTTTTTAAAAAAGGAGGGAGAGAGAAAACAGGGAATTATAGACCGGTCAGCCTGACCTCAGTAGTGGGTAAAATGATGGAATCAATTATTAAGGATGTCATAGCAGTGCATCTGGAAAATGGTGACATGATAGGTCCAAGTCAGCATGGATTTGTGAAAGGGAAATCATGCTTGACAAATCTTCTGGAATTTTTTGAGGATGTTTCCAGTAAAGTGGACAAAGGAGAACCAGTTGATGTGGTATATTTGGACTTTCAGAAGGCTTTCGACAAGGTCCCACACAAGAGATTAATGTGCAAAGTTAAAGCACATGGGATTGGGGGTAGTGTGCTGACGTGGATTGAGAACTGGTTGTCAGACAGGAAGCAAAGAGTAGGAGTAAACGGGTACTTTTCAGAATGGCAGGCAGTGACTAGTGGAGTGCCGCAAGGTTCTGTGCTGGGGCCCCAGCTGTTTACATTGTACATTAATGATTTAGACGAGGGGATTAAATGCAGTATCTCCAAATTTGCGGATGATACTAAGTTGGGTGGCAGTGTGAGCTGCGAGGAGGATGCTATTAGGCTGCAGAGTGACTTGGATAGGTTAGGTGAGTGGGCAAATGCATGGCAGATGAAGTATAATGTGGATAAATGTGAGGTTATCCACTTTGGTGGTAAAAACAGAGAGACAGACTATTATCTGAATGGTGACAGATTAGGAAAAGGGAAGGTGCAACGAGACCTGGGTGTCATGGTACATCAGTCATTGAAGGTTGGCATGCAGGTACAGCAGGCGGTTAAGAAAGCAAATGGCATGTTGGCCTTCATAGCGAGGGGATTTGAATACAGGGGCAGGGAGGTGTTGCTACAGTTGTACAGGGCCTTGGTGAGGCCACACCTGGAGTATTGTGTACAGTTTTGGTCTCCTAACTTGAGGAAGGACATTCTTGCTATTGAGGGAGTGCAGCGAAGGTTCACCAGACTGATTCCCGGGATGGCGGGACTGACCTATCAAGAAAGATTGGATCAATTGGGCTTGTATTCACTGGAGTTCAGAAGAATGAGAGGGGACCTCATAGAAACGTTTAAAATTCTGACGGGTTTAGACAGGTTAGATGCAGAAAGAATGTTCCCAATGTTGGGGAAGTCCAGAACCAGGGGTCACAGTCTGAGGATAAGGGGTAAGCCATTTAGGACCGAGATGAGGAGAAACTTCTTCACCCAGAGAGTGGTGAACCTGTGGAATTCTCTACCACAGAAAGTAGTTGAGGCCAATTCACTAAATATATTCAAAAGGGAGTTAGATGAAGTCCTTACTACTCGGGGGATCAAGGGTTATGGCGAGAAAGCAGGAAGGGGGTACTGAAGTTTCATGTTCAGCCATGAACTCATTGAATGGCGGTGCAGGCTAGAAGGGCTGAATGGCCTGCTCCTGCACCTATTTTCTATGTTTCTATGTTTCTATGTTTCTAAAGTGAATAGAGAGTTCACTGAAAATATTTCCAAACAGCATTTAAGTCAAAGATTTCTTCCAAATCATGAAGGTTTCAGCTTCTGACATTGGAAAGTGAACAGCTGTGAAATGGTCTCTGTTATGTCACTTCTGCAGCTGTCAACTAGCCAAAGTAATGGAGAGTCACTTAGAACCCGACTCCACTTACCTGGCGTATTCCCCAAGGGACGGCAAACCGTCAAAGGTTTGGTAATATTGTAGGTGCCTGCTTTTAATCCCCTTAACTAGCATTCAACTACCTCCTAACTGGCCTGCCACTTGCTGTCGGATCTCCGATCTGCACGCAGTCCTGACAGGTCAGAAACTGACACGGAGATGGGTTCAGAGCAGGATCCTGACCCGCTGTCAATCAGGGCCATTTTGACAGCAGGCCCGCCTCCAAACCCGCACTCGCAGGGCTGGGAAGATTCCGGCCAAAGGGTGGCTATCAAAGTTTTTCGATGGAACCAAGCCGCGAGGGGCAAGAAACTGCCAAGAAAAATGCAGCAGACGACAGGATAACAGAAGCAGGCTTGGAATCAAATAAGTGGCAGATTTATAAAGAAAAATGTGAGGTAATATACCTTAGGCACAAGTATGAAGAACAGCAATATATCTTAGAAAGTAATGCAGTGGAGGATCAAAAATAAATAAAAGGGTGAACATATGAAAAGGCAACTGAGAAAGGCAAATGCTATTTTCCAGTTCATATTGAAAGATTTTGAATACAAAAGCAAAGACATGATGGTGCATAAGGGGAATGATTAGGAGCAAACTTTTTAAATAAAGAGTTATTAAATTTGAATTGCTTTGGTACAAGTGATGACCAATACTAAAATTAATTGCAGCATTCAAAAAGTTACTGTAAAATTATATAAGAATTTTTTAGGAACAAGGCAGGATAATGGGATTGTTTGAAACCATCCTCCAAAAGGGGATAAAATTCCGAGCAGGGAAGAATGGATTAAAGGTTTTCTCTTGTCCTAAAATGTGTATATTTCTATTTCTGATAATTGTGCTAAGTTGAGGAGTGATTTGGCCACAGTGGACTGGAAACAGCTACTTGTGGGTAAATCAGTGTCGGAACAGTGGGAGGCATTCTAGGAGGCGATCCGGAAGGCTCAGGCCAAACATGTGCCCTTGAAGAAAAAGGGTGGGAATAACAATTCGAGAGCCCTCTGGATGTCTAGGGACTTACAGGGGAGGATAAAGAAAAAAAGGGAAGCTTATGTCATATACCTATAGTAAATACTATAGAATCTTTGGAGGAATATAGGGCTAGATTTTCCATTATTTTTGCATGCATAACACCCACTTAACACCTGTTTTAATGCTGAAATGAGGTGTAATGCCCAGGTATCACCCATTTAGCCACAAAATGGAAACTGACGTCCATTTTTCAGACACTTATCGTCGAGCATTACTTTCGCCATGTACGTAATGCCAGGAAAAAAATACGCCCACCCACTTTTTTTGGGTGGAATCATCAGAATGGGCGAAACCAATCCCCATAATATTGCCCAGCGTTACTTTCGGCATGTAATTAACGCCGAGATTCAATAATACTGACCGCCCACTTTTTTTTGTCATAAAGATCACATTTGCCTAAACTAGTGTCCAGTATATCGCCCAGCGTCACTTTCAGAACCTCGCACACATCTCGCCACAAGATCGCTTGCCGAAAATACCGCTCTGAAAAAGTTGAACTTTTCTGAACTAATCACAGCGGTGTGGATGCCATTTTGAAAATCGTAGGTCGCTTCATTGAAAAGGCTGCTTCAACTTAGAGGGAGTTTGGATTGACTCTGGAGTTCTTCTCAGGTGAAGTGACCATCTCAACAGACATATTTTCATACTGTGGACGATTGGGTTTTACTGTAGGTGTCTTTTAGTGTGGAAATTTATTGCTTACGCACAATAGGAATGATACTTTTATTGGAATGGGGCCAGCCATTTCTCAGCCTGCATCGATTACTTCGCAGATGCAGCAGAGTGCAAATGGCACAACGTCTAATGCACAGCATTATGTGCCCAATCTAAGACGTGCCAGAATGAGGAGGAGGATCAGACCATACACAACCCTGCACTTACAGGGAGAAGCGGTCTTACCTCGACTTATCTGAGAACACCTGCCTTCCGAGACTATGCTTCCACAAAGTGGTTATCAGTGAAATATGCCAGCTCATCAGGGCAGATTTGTAGCCTGCCAGTACCTTCAGGACATCACTGTCCGTCGAGGTCAAAGTCACCGCTGCACTGTCGTTCTACGCGTCCATTTCATTTCAGGCCTCCACGGTCGACATTTCCCCTCTGTCTCACCCTGCCATACATTGTTGCATTAGACAGGTCACGGAGGCCCTGTATGCGCATAGGATGAACTTTATCAGCTTCCCTATGACCATGGAGGCTTAGACTAACAGGGCTGGAGCATTCTACCGCATTGCTAAGTTCCCCAAGGTGCAGGGAGCAATACAATGTATTCACCTCGCCATGCGGGCACCTTCTCAGGACCCAGAGGTTTTTTGCAACAGAAAAGGATTTCACTCCCTGAAGGTCCAACTACTTGTCGACCACAACCAGATAATTATGGCAGTGAATGCCAAATATCTGGGCAGCTTCGATTAGGCTCACATCTTGCGTGAGATCGCTGCCTCTGACATGTTTACCAGTCGGCCACAAGGACAATGTTGGATGCTTGGTGACAAACGATATGGCCTAGCCACTTGGCTGATGACCCCCTTGCATGACACCCATACCGAGACCGAGAAGCGATAAACGAGAGCCACAGAACCACATGCAATGTGGTCCAGAAAACAATTAGTGTACTTAAGCAGCACTTTAGATGCCAGGCTACAGACAAATGTTTACTGGCTGATTATTTTCAGGTGGCCTAAGTTTAAGATCATTCACTTTAATAAATGGCATCAAGCGAAGAGGATCTTACTGACTTTGACTTATATGACATCCTTTTGTGCCTGTGACAAAGGTAAACTATCTCTCCTCATCCTTCTCAACCTGTCTGTAGCCTTTAGCACAGTTGACCACTGCATCCTCCTCCAACACCTCTCCATCGTCCAGCTGGGTGGGACTACACTCACCTGATTCCATTCTTATCGAGCTAATTGCAGCCAGAAGATCACCTGCAATGGCTTCTCTTCCCACTCCCACATCTTTACCTCTGGTGTCCCCCAAGGATCCATCCTTGGCCCCCTCCTATTTCTCATCTATATGCTGCCCTTTGGCGACATCATCCAAAAACACGGCATCAGTTTCCACATGTACGCTGACAACACCTAGTTCTACCTCACCACCACTTCTCTCGGCCCCTCCATGGTCTCTAAATTGTCAGACTGTTTCTCCGACATCCAGTACAGGATGAGCAGAAATTTTAACCAATTAAGTATTAGGAAGATCGAAGCCATTGGGCTGGATTTTTGGCTCTTTTGCGCCTCTGTTTGCGCCTGGAGGGACGGTTAAAGCTGTTTTTGGGTGTTGCACCAGGCGTCCAGGTTTTAGCGCCCGGCCAGGAAATTCAACAACTAATTTGCAGCGGTGCAAAAACTTACCGCCCCACCCTCCATTTTGACTGAAATCATGATGTTAATTGTCATGTAACGCTGCACTAGCGCTCCAGATGGTAAATTCGTCCCTTAGGCCTCATTTAACGCCCGCTCCAGGAAATGTCTGAAAAAACATCAGCGTTCCCGGGGTGCAGCAGGTGGTATTGGCGGCGTATTTAAAGGGAGGGTGGAGGATTAGACATCGCAGTTGACATTGACTGCTATGGTTGCGAACAGCACGCTGTGTCAAGCTCCGACTTGTAAACAGCACTTTAGGTGCCATTACATTTCCCATACAAGGTCAGTGAGAGACTTGAATGGGGGCATTACTAGTTCGCCAGCGTATTATGCTGGTTGCTATTGGCAGGTGGCTTCAAGCTAGAAGGAGGGCTCTTGGCCATGTGAGCCCACCGATGAGGAAAGTTCGAGGATGTCTGGGGAGGGCCTTACATCCCATGGGTTTAAATGGACCATTGCTCATTCCTCCAGCTCTCTGAGGTACACTGCATGAGAAGGCTGCGCTTCTGAAAGGAAGTGCCAACAGTGACATGACATCTCCTACAGGCAGACCTACAGCCTTCCAGCACCAATAGGACTGCGCTACCTGTTGCGGTGAAGGTTACTGTGGCGTGTTGTACAGCTTTCTTACTCTTTTCGCTTTGTTGTTTTAAACATCGAGTTACACACACACTCAGTTGTAATAAATGCAGGATCAGGTCTTTTATTCAGACATTCATACTATACAAATCAAGTATGAAAGCTACTGAGACACAAACACTTCACAAGCCAACTTTCTGCTTGCTCCGATTTCCAGTGGCTGCTTATGAGGCACACACCTTCAGAATGTCCAGTGTCTAGTGTCTAATGTGTGTGTGTCAAACTCTCATCTTTATACCAAAAAAGCCTTTGACCTTTGTATAGTACATTTAGACAATTAACATGCAGATGATGTAGAATCAAAATGGCATTGTCCTGAACTCACGGCTAACTGCTTTCTGAGTTACTATACACAAACCAGATTGTTTACCATACAGACAATGTCATCAGATTCGCATAATAACAAGGTACACTCAAATGCAGACAATGTCATGAATTACTATACACAAGTCAGATTATTATTAGCATAGTAACAAGTTACACTCTAATACTCAACATACAGATAAATGACCAGCTCCAGTCATTTCAATGGCTAAATGGCATCATATCGTCTAGCAGCCTATTTTAATCCAATCTTGAATCTTCCAACTTTTAATCCTTTTGATATTTCCAGACCGCGGCCGAAGCAAAGTGTTTCAGAAATGTGGGCTTGTGCTCCCACATTCCCCCACTTCTTCTCTTTGCCTCCCTGCAGGTCTTATCTGGGTAACATTTGTATGGCTGTTTGGGCTCGTACAACAGCATTCTTCAATTGTCGTCCTTGTTTTCGAACACGCCATCCATAATAAATTAAAGTTGCTTGATTCAAACTCCATAGCTGTTGAAATCTTGTACTCCATTTCCGCATTTCCTTCTTCCAAATAGCAGCACGATTACCATATCCATTTTCACTTAAGTCAACTTTCAATTTTTGATGTTTTCTACTGAATTCCATGCTGTTTACATTCAGAAATGTAAACTCACAATCGGTGTCTTCGACCAAGTCTGTTGCCCTCTGCATAGTTTTTAACAATTTCTTCTGCTTTGTGGGAGAAGTGTAACAACATAGAATAAAGGATGACGGAAATGCTAAATAGTCAGGCGAGAGTCCCAGTCCTTCTTTCAGTTCACCCTCTGGAACTGCTGTAATTTCCTCTCATGACATTTGCCACGCTCCAACTTTTATTTCGCATCCTTTAAGATCATGTTTATAACTCCCACATTTGAGCTTTTCACTAAACATCTCATCAGTTCCGAGACAGCCCGTTCCTACAGAAACTTTAAATGCTTCTGAACAAGCTTCTCCCACTGCTTTCATCTCTGACTGTTCAGTAACTGCTCCTGGTGCATCTGGGGTGATGGGATATTGTCTTCCTCCAGGAGCACCTCAACCTTCATTTGTCCGGCGGACCCTGTGTCAATTTCCCGCTGTCCTTTCACACAAGCTTCGATAAGGGTATGGCCACCCCTATCCTGAAGTAAGGGTCCTAAAGAAACGACATGTGTGGTTGAAGCATGGCATCCCAATAGCAATTCCCCCTCACCTGCGGAATCTACCCCTGACCTCACCAACTGAACCCAAGGCATCATTCCTGTCTGTGACTTTAGCTTGTCTTTCCTGATTCTTTCATTTTTCTTTTAACTTTTCCAATTCTTTATCCAGTCTATCCCTGTCCTCTATCAAGTGACGGGTCGGGATCCAGGCATCACCTGGTCCTGCTCCTTTTATGCGAATCTTTGCGGGATTCATCCACTCAGGCCCTTCCATCGCTGTAACCCTTGTCTCACTTCCATGACTGGGATACCTGTAGCTCTCTGATACAAGCTTTCTTGCCAACCATTTGTCAAAACTGAACCCGTCCCCGCCCCAGGCATCTACTTCCAGAACTACTGAAGGGAGTAGGATCTCTCGATGTGTATCATCCCCGTAATGACTGATAGCAATCCAATTAGTTCCCAAATTTTTACATAACTGGAATATACGTGCCCCGCTTCCCTGGGTCCTTCCCCTGGTAATAATGCAAGCCGCTTTATTAACTGTGGCCCTGAGAGAGCACCAAAGATTGCAACTATGATTCGACCAAGCAGAGCCCTGGAAGTTGTTTCAAAACCTACTACCTTTCCCCAGTGATTCCCTAAAGCTAGCAGAATCGTGTGAACCCTCTGTTTATCCGATATGTCCCCTGACTGCCACCATCCCAGAATATTACACCACCATTGGGAAAACTTAAGCTGCAGGTCCCACTTCACTGAGGATAGCTCTCATGTCCTGTAACTTTACCCCTCCTCGCTCATACTGGGAATCCCCAAAACCACTTAAGATAGTGTTCCCTTCACGAGCTCCATAGGGAGTAGAGGAACCAGATCGTTTAACATACAGACGATGTCATCAGATTATTATTTGCATAGTAACAAGGTACACTCAATTACAGACAATGTCATGAATTACTAAACATAACTCAGATTATTATTCGCATCGTAACAAGTTACACTCAAATACTCAACATACAGATAAATGACCAGCTCCAGTCATTTTAATGGCTAAATGGCATCATATCGTCTAGCAGCCTATTTTAATCCAATCTTGAATCTTCCAACTTTTAACCTTTCGATATCTCCAGACCCCAGCCGAAGCAAAGTGTTTCAGAAATGTGGGCTTGTGGTCCCACATGGCGCTGGACTTCGAAGCCTCCGGCTCCTTCCAGGCAGCAGCAGGGGACAGATGCAACATCTCTCAATACACTACACATCACTGCATTCGGCATGTCACAAAGGTTCTGTATGCCCACAGAACGGACTTCATAAAGTTCCCAATGAGCAGGGACTGCCAGAATGAGCAGGTATTTGGGTTTGGAAGAATAGCAGGCTCCCCGAGGGTTCAAGGAGCCATTGACTGCACACACGTGGCCTTGCGAGCACCATTCCACAACGCAGAGGTATTCAGAAACCGAAATCAGCGCATCCTCGCAGTTAATGCCCGCTATCCAGGGAGCACACATGATGCTTTCATTTTGCGTGAGAGCAGTGTCTAACGAAAGTTTCAGCAACAAAGGGAAGGACGCGGCTGGCTGCTCGAGTACAAAGGATGCGGCCTAGCCACCTGACTCATGACCCCCTTCCCCCCCACCACAGAAGCCAGGAGTGCTACAATGAGGGCCATGCAGTCACCCGCAACATCATCGAACAGACAATTGGGGTGCTCATGCAGTACTTCCGATGCCTGGATCGCTCTGGAGGCAGCCTTCAATACTCCCCTCAACAGGTCTCCGAATTCATTGTGGTGTGCTGCATGCGGTACAACTTGGCCATCATGAAGGGCCAGGCATTGCCAGTGGTGATTTCAGGACCACCTCAGGAGGAGGAGGAGCCTAGTGAGGACCCAATTGCACAGCCAGCCCATCCACGGGGGAGGCCACACCAGATGCTGCTGGACCAAGAGTCGCATGTCGCCTTTGGTTTTTCTGCCAATCATTTAAAATCTATGTCCTCTGGTTCTCGACCGTTCCACCAATGAGAACAGTTTCTCTCAATCTACTCTGTCTAGACCCCTCATGATTTTGAACACCTCTTTCAAATCTCATCTCAACCTTCTCTACTCCTAGGAGAACAACCCCAGCTTCTCCAGTCTATCCACGTAACTGAAGTCCCTCAACCCTGGAACCATTCTTGTAAATATTTTCTGCACCCTCTCTAAGGCCTTCACATCCCTCCTAAAGTGCAGTGCCCTAAATTTAAAAAGAAAGGAAGACTTGCATTTACAAAGCACCTTTCATGACCACCGGGCATACCAAAGTGCTTCGCAGCCAATGAAGTACTTTTTGAAGTGTAGTCACTGTTGTAATGTAGGAAAGGAGGCAGCCAATTTGTGCACAGCATACTCCAACAAACAGCGATGTGATAATGACCAGATAATCTGTTTTTGCTATGTTGATTGAGGGATACATATTGGCCAGGACAACAGGGATACCTCGCCTGCTCTTATTTGAAATAGCACCATGAGATCTTTTATGTCCATCTGAGAGAGTAGACGGGGTCTCGGTTTAACGTCTCATCCAAAAGACGGCACCTCTGATAGTGCAGTACTCCCTCAGTAGTGCACTGGAGTGTCATCCTAGATTTATGTGTTCAAGTTTCTGGAGTGGGACTTGAACCCACAACCTTCTGACTCAGAGGTGAGCCCCTGGCTGACAAAATTGGACACAATATTCCAGTTGAGGCCTAACCAGTGTTTTATAAAGGTTCGTCATAACTTCCATGCTTTTGTACTCTACGCCTCTATTTATGAAGCCCAGGATCCCGTTTTTAACCACTTTCTCAACCTGACCTACCTTCAATGATTTGTGCACATACACCCCCAGATCTCTTTGATCATACACCCCCTTTAGAATTGTACCCTTTCGTTTGTATTGCCTTCCCTCATTCTCCCCACCAATATGTATCACTTCACACTTTTCTGCGTTAAATTTAATCTGGCACTTGTCCACCCATTCCACCAGCCTGTTTATATCCTCTTGAAGTCTATCACTATCATAGAAACATAGAAACATAGAAAATAGGTGCAGGAGTAGGCCATTCGGCCCTTCTAGCCTGCACCGCCATTCAATGAGTTCATGGCTGAACATTCAACTTCAGTACCCCATTCCTGCTTTCTCGCCATACCCCTTGATCCCCCTAGTAGTAAGGACCTCATCTAACTCCTTTTTGAATATATTTAGTGAATTGGCCTCAACAACTTTCTGTGGTAGAGAATTCCACAGGTTCACCACTCTCTGGGTGAAGAAGTTCCTCCGCATCTCGGTCCTAAATGGCTTACCCCTTATCCTTAGACTGTGACCTCTGGTTCTGGACTTCCCCAACATTGGGAACATTCTTCCTGCATCTAACCTGTCTAACCCCGTCAGAATTTTAAATGTTTCTATGAGGTCCCCTCTCATTCTTCTGAACTCCAGTGAATACAAGCCCAGTTGATCCAGTCTTTCTTGATAGGTCAGTCCCGCCATCCCGGGAATCAGTCTGGTGAACCTTCGCTGCACTCCCTCAATAGCAAGAATGTCCTTCCTCAGGTTAGGAGACCAAAACTGTACACAATACTCCAGGTGTGGCCTCACCAATGCCCTGTACAACTGTAGCAACACCTCCCTGCCCCTGTACTCAAATCCCCTTGCTATGAAGGCCAACATGCCATTTGCTTTCTTAACCGCCTGCTGCACCTGCATGCCAACCTTCAATGACTGATGTACCATGACACCCAGGTCTCTTTGCACCTCCCCTTTTCCTAATCTGTCACCATTCAGATAATAGTCTGTCTCTCTGTTTTTACCACCAAAGTGGATAACCTCACATTTATCCACATTATACTTCATCTGCCATGCATTTGCCCACTCACCTAACCTATCCAAGTCGCTCTGCAGCCTCACAGCATCCTCCTCACAGCTCACACTGCCACCCAACTTAGTGTCATCCGCAAATTTGGAGATACTACATTTAATCCCCTCATCTAAATCATTAATGTACAGTGTAAACAGCTGGGGCCCCAGCACAGAACCTTGCGGTACCCCACTAGTCACTGCCTGCCGTTCTGAAAAGTACCCATTTACTCCTACTCTTTGCTTCCTGTCTGACAACCAGTTCTCAATCCACGTCAGCACCCTACCCCCAATCCCATGTGCTCTAACTTTGCACATCAATCTCTTGTGTGGGACCTTGTCGAACGCCTTCTGAAAGTCCAAATATATCCTCTTCACTGTTCACTATACTTCCAAGTTTTGTGTCATCTGCAAATTTTGAAATTATGCCCTGTACACCCAGGTCCAAGTCATTGCTATTTATCAAGAAAAGCAGTGGTCCGAGCACCGACCCCTAGGGAACAACACTGTGTATCTTCCTCCAGTCGGAAAAACAACCGTCCACCAGTACGCTCTGTCCCCTGTCCCATTCCCAGGCCTCCCCCCACCGCCCCCAACGATGATGATGAGGACGGCCATGATCCTCTGGTAGCCAACCCCAATCCTCCAGCCCCTCGCCGATCTTCCGCCCTCCCCCCTGACCGCCACTCCTCCCCCCACAATCCCCGACCACCTACCGTGAACCCTGCTTGCCTGACGATCCCTAACCTCCCCGATCCCTGACCATCTCCCATTGCCTGCCGATCCCCTGCCGATCCTGCAACCGCCCCCCCCCGCGCATCCTCTCTCCCCCTCCTGATTGCTGACCCCTCCCCCGATTACCAACCCCTCTCCCGCCGATCCACACCCCCACTCCCGCCGATCCCAACTCCCTCCCGCCGATCCCTGACCCCCTCTCCTGCGATCCCTCACCGGACTGACACCTCACAACTGAGGCCTACCCGCCTGTAGCCAGCCAACCTCTCAAGCTGGCTGGCTGTGGTTGGAAAATCGAGGCCTCACATTCAAATTAAGCCTTGTTGGCCTCCCGAGTTTCCCACCCACCTCGGATCGCCCCCACCGCCACCAACCTGCCTCTCCGAACAAAATTCCGACGATTGATTCCCCATAAAACATCATTGTAATGCTAAATGTCAAAACCATGAAGTATACTAAAGTTATTGAATGTAGGAGTGTTGCAGCTGAAAGTCAAATCATATTAGATGTGGTTTGAAGAACAATTTATTATCTTGGAAATTTGGAGTGGTATTAGCACAAGGAGATTTTTGGTAGTTGATGTAGTGGTGGTAGTAATGTAAGCAATTATGGCCCATGGGCAACAGAAGGAGAATAACTCATTTAAATTGGCTGTGAGTCAAACGTAGAATCAGCAGCTTTCTTCGAATAAGCAATTGCGCAAATCACTCAAAAATATATTGCCCTGTGGTTGTTATCAAGTGATCATTCCTGTAAACTGCAAATACCTCGAACTATTTGTCTTTGGCAGTCAATAATGAAATGCTCTTTGGGAGCAAGGACAGTATATAATGCACTCAGGCAAGACAATACTCGATTGTCACTACTATATCACTAAAATTCAATTGAAGGACTGATGTAATTTCTCTGCAGGTACAGTTCTACTGTTTCACAGTTAGAATGGACTGAGGTAAAGATATGATGTAGATGGTGTTTGTCCTCACCAGGGAGTCCTGAAGGTCAAATGATCTTGTGACATAACCCCCACTAGGTATGGTTCTTGTAAAAGTATATGCAGCTTGTCATGCAGAGTGTATAGAGCGAAATAGAATGCAGAAGGGAAATGGAGAATAAGGGATGAAGAAATGGCTGCGTGATTATAATCAGCAGGTAGCACAGATATTACTGGTGTGTGCAGTGCGTATCCGGGTGCAATCAAATTTCTAGCCCACATTTACTAATCTTCTTTGCAAAACTGGTACATAAAAATATATTTTTTACCATAAACTGAATGAATGACTCAAAAATAAAAAGAACGTCTAGTTCAAACAAAAATACAAAACAATAAATTGGAAAGCTTAAAAAATATTATTAGTAAACACACCGGGGGTAAAATTCCAGTTGGAGGCTTCCTTCGGACAAACATCCCCGACCGAAAATTTTGAATGAAAATACCTGGTGGTTCTGGAGGCACCTTCGACTCCAGTCAGAGGCCTTCATTCCATGCGTAGCGTACGGGGAGATTACATACGTACGCTGTTATGTATTGTCCAGGTACATTACATTTTCAGTACAATGGTGCGCCACAGAGGGCGCTGTGGTGGGAGACCTGAAGGTACAAAGTATAAAAGGCTGCCCACCACACCTGAGAGGCACTCTGGAGTTACACAATAAAGGATTAAGGTCACAGCAGCTACTACAACACCAGACTGTGTGGAGTCAGTGATTTGAGTGCTGCATACACTACATTGGCAACAAAGACACGGATGAGCTTCACGCAACCATGGCTACTCTGGGCTCGTTAAAGGATTTTATGGTGGGCAATGATTGGGAGGCCTTTACGGAAAGGCTCGAGTACTACTTTACAGCAAACGACCTGACGGGGAACACGGACGCACTGAGAGAGAAACGTAAGGCGATATTGCTTTCCAGTTGTGGTGATGAGGTTTACTGTCTCCTCAGGGATTTGCTGCCACCCGCGAGCGCCAAGGACAAGTCATATGAGGAGCTGATTGAACTTATTCGTCACCAACTGAAACCGAAGGAGAGCATCCTCATGGCCAGGCACAAATTCTACCACCACTGCAGACCTGAGGGCCAGGATGTCACCAAATATGCTGCGGACATCAGGAGACTCGCGGCGCCGTATGATTTTGGCACACACTTTGACGAGGCATTGCGAGACATCTTTGTTATGGGGATTGGACATGAGGGTCTCCTCCACAAGCTGCTATCCACTGAACCCACAGTCACCCTGAAGCAAGCCATCACCATCAGCAGGGCATTTATGACCTCGACTTGCAGCACCAAGCAGATGATACACACAGTCTCGAACCCAGCAGGCACTGTCCACAGGATAGCGCCCACCATGGACAAAACTGCAGAACGTGGCTCTGCCCAGGGCAGAGAGCATGGATCTCGGGGTCCTGGAACTCAGAGTCCGCTGAGGGGGGCTAATCGAGCAGCACCATGCTGGCGCTGCAGAGGAAGCCATGTGGCTCACCGGTGCAGGTTTGCGGAGTACACGTGCAATGCCTGCCACATGAAAGGCCACCTCAGCGTATGTGTAAAAGAAATCTGACTCACTGTGTGGCTGAGGAGATGGTAGAGGGACCATCTTCCAGCGAGGAGCAGGCAGAAGAAGAGGCGTTTGGACTGTATACGTGTACCGACGGTTCGACCCCAGTGATTATGGAGGTCAAGATTAACGGAGTCCCAGTGAATATGGAAGTGGACACTGGATTGGGTCCGTCGTTGATGAGTCAGGAAACTTTTGATAAACTGTGGGTCAACCCAGCTGCACGACCCAAGCTGGTCCCGGTCACGGCAAAGCTGCATACCTACACCAAGGAACTGATACCTGTTCTTGGCAGAGCGGATGTGCAGATATCTCACGGGGGCGAGACGCACGGTTTACCTTTGTGGATCATTGACGGCGATGGGCCGATGCTTCTCGGTAGGAGATGGATGGGGAAGGTCCGTGGGAGCTGGGAAGACTTCATTCCTCCACAGACTGCTGTTCCCCGGGTTCCCAAAGAGCAGCGCCGACTGAGCTGGAGGAGAAATCCCCACACAGACGAGCAGACCCTGGAAGAGCAGTTTGTCAAGTACGGGCCGATCGCTGAGGTGCGAGCCGGCGACATGCTGCAGGCGATGAACGGGAAATCCATCGATGGCCGACAAATCCGGGTGGGGGGGGGGGGGGCCCACGCGGAGAAAAAGTCGGGCGGCGATCGCGGCTACGGTGGAGGCCGGGACAGCGGCAGCGGTGGTGGCGGCTACGGCGGCTGCAGAAGAGGCGGCAGTTACTGGGACAACGGCAGGAGCAGAGGCTACAGCGGGGGCGGAGGCTACAGGAGAGGCAGCAGTTACTGGGACAACGGCAGGAGCGGAGGCTACAGCGGGGGCGGAGGCTACAGGAGAGGCAGCAGTTACTGGGACAACGGCAGGAGCGGAGGCTACAGGAGAGGCAGCAGTTACTGGGACAATGGCAGGAGCGGAGGCTACAGCGGGGGCAGAGGCTGAGGCGGCGACAGGTATGACTCAGGAGAACGCGACAGCTACTCGGGTGGGTACAAGAGCCAGAGCGGCGGATACAGCAGCAATTACGGAGGCCGCTCTCACAGGGACCATGACTGATTGAATCCAAAGAGCCACGATCAAATTGTCTTGACCGTTTTCCTTTCTTCTTTCCTCTTTAATCCTTCTATTCCAGAGAGTAAAACGTCATGCCAGCGAGCTCAAGATGGTGGCAAGCCTCGTGGCAGCAGAGCTCTGCAGACAAAGGCAAGCAGAGCAACTAAAATGGCGGCGCCCAAGGGAAGCCTCGTGGGAACCACAAGGTGGTGTCTTAAAAGGGAAATGCACCCGGGAGTCTTAAAAGGACTTTACACCGTGGTGGGCCCCACAAAGAGACTTTTGTAAAGCAAGAGCGAGCCTAAATGAGCAATGTGATTTGTATGATGACGTGAGTTATGATAAGAGTTAATATTTTGATGCTGAATGGGTACTGTGTTTAAAATAAGGGATATGTATTACGAAAAGAGTTAATACCACAAGGTACAGTAAAAGGGTAAATGGATCCGTGACTAACATGATTAATGGACCAATGCGATTCTCGATCTATGTGATTCATGCAATGGTTCAGCGGCTGCAGATGAGCCGCTAAGGTGATCACTTTCTGAGAACAGAGGCAACGCACTAGTTGCGATACCCTGTCTCAGCGCAGCCCGTTACCTCGGGCAAAAAGGGGCAGTATACCGTCACTGCACCTCACCCAGAGGAGCTGGGATTAAATAACTGTTCAGTGTACCTGCAACCTGTACCACATATATATGTACCATACAAGTGTACTGTCTATGTATACCTGTTTCCTGTTGGAGGTTATGCTTGTTTACTTCATCACCCATGTAAGGACTGCAAATATCACAGGCTTGCACCGGATCGCAAGCATAACCTTTACATGGGGGAGAAGAGGGAAGTGGATGGTCATTGACTTCATGGACTTACACTCACAAATCAACCAGGATGAACAAGGCCGAGGTCACCGGCAATGGCTTCTGGAACTGGGGAGGAAGTGAGATGTTATGTATTGTCCAGATACATTAAATGTATAAGTACAATGGTGCACCACAGAGGGCGCTGTGGTGGGAAACCTGAAGGTACAGAGTATAAAAGGCTGCCCACCACATCTGAAAGGTACTCTGGAGTTACACAATAAAGGACTAAGGTCACAGCAGTTACTACAACCAGACTGCGTGGAGTCAGTGATTTGAGTGCTGCATACACTACATACGGAAATGCTGGAGTCACGTGGGCCTGGACCACCAATCACTCTGCAGTATTCTTATTGATAACAATGGGAAGTCCATTTTTACGAGTTCCCATTATTATCAATGAGAATAAATCCTTAAAACAAGAAACACAACATAATAAATAAAAGAAAACAACTCACAAATGTAAAATTAATTGAAATTAAAGTTAATTAAATGTTTTAGAAAAAATATGTATTTTTTTGGCATTTTCTTAAATGTTTTTTAATAGGGTGTAAAATAAAATAAAATAAACTTACCTTAATGGACAGGGTTTTTACTATGAAAATGAGTATTTAAATTTAATTTCAATATGTTTTCAAACTTTTACGTTGGTAAAAGTAGGCTATGCGCCTGCTTTTACCAGGCGTAAGAGTTTGAAGGACATTCGCTGGGCATGAGTTGGGCAAATAGCCCAATCTCAGCCACTCGGATGTCCTTCTCCCAGGGATGCGGAGGGTCTGTCAAGAGATCGGAAAAGACGGTTTTCGGCGCATGCGCATCGTGCCCCGAAAACCAGCTTTTGTGAGGCCTCGCTGGGTCCATGCGCATTTCATACGGACCTGGCGAGGCTGGAACTTTAGGCCCACCATGTTATGAGTAAGTTAAAACTTTTATTAAGATTTAATAAAACAGTGCCATTTTTATTAATTATTGGGAATAAAATTGGAAACAACATAATGGAGATAGGATTTCTAACACAATGGGTACTTCAAATAGTCATTATAGTAATACTTTTTAAAGTTAGGGTATTGTTCTGTGTGGAGCATGCAGAGATAAGGGCTGGAATTTTTCCATTGCAGAGCGTGCAGATTTGGGGTCATGTCAACGGTTAAAAGCATGGAACTTGACAGCGCGTTCGGACCCGTCGTCATCCAGCCGATTTCCGCATTCAACTCGAGCACATTTAACTCGGGGGCTCAGGCCATTGCACCAAGTCGTCGCAGACATTTATAGCTTGCTGGAACAAGATCTTCTGCCCAGAGGACCTGGAGGACTTGCCTTGCCAGAGGCTGCCAAAGTCACTCAACTTCTTTGCCTTAGGCTCCTTCCAGGGATCTGCAGCAGACATTTTCAGGATCTCGCAGTGGGCCGCCCACAGATGCAACACCCAGGTGAGCGATGCCATGTTTCACAAGTCAGCCAATGATGTTAGCTTTGTCACTGATGAAGTCAGTGTTACTGAGTGGGTGCTTTGCTTTGTGGCTCTGGCTGGCTTCCAACAGGTGCAGGGCGTCATTGACTGCACACATGTGGCCACCAAAACACCCCCACATCACCCAGAAGTCTATGTAAACCGCAAGGGCTTCCACTCCCTCAATGTGCAGCTCGTCTGCAACCATAAAAAGATCATTATGCATGCATGCGGCAGATTCCCAGACAGCTGTCATGGATTTTTCACGCTCAGTTCTTCGCACCTCCAAACAGACTTACCAGCTGGCTGCTTAGAGACAAGGGCTATCCGCTGAAGACGTGGCTGATAACACCGTTGAGAAGGCCAAGCAATGACACCAAGCAGATTATAATGACAACCACATGTCCATCAGATGTGTCATAGAGTAAGCAATCGGCATGATGAAGAAGCGCTTCAGATGCCTTGATAGATCTGGAGGAGCCCTTCAGTACACACCAGCTAGGGTCTCCTGAATCATCATTTTATGCTGCACGCTGCACAACATAGTGCAGCAGCAAGGATTGAAGCTGCAGGGGCAGCAAGGTGCAGAGAACACAGCCTGTTCGGAGGAGGAGGAGGAGAAGAACACGTGGAACATGAAGAGGAGGAATCTGAGGTGGAGATGGCACCAGCAGCGAGCGGTGCACATTACTGCCCGGGAAGCCCAGGATGGTCTCCGAATGGTCCGATTTCCTTAACTTGCACCGGTGCATAGAAACATAGAAACATAGAAAATATGTGCAGGAGCAGGCCATTTGGCCCTTCGAGCCTGAACCACCATTCAATATGATCATGGCTGATCATTCACCTCAGTACCTCTTTCCTGCTTTCTCTCCATACCCATTGATCCCTTTAGCGGTAAGGGCCATGTCTAACTCATAAGAGCATATGAATTAGGAACAGGAGTAGGCCATCTAGCCCCTCGAGCCTGCTCCGCCATTCAACAAGATCATGGCTGATCTGGCCGTGGACTCAGCTCCACTTACCCGCCCGCTCCCCATAACCCTTAATTCCCTTATTGGTTAAAAATCTATCTATCTGTGACTTGAATACATTTTATGAGCTAGCCTCAACTGCTTCCTTGGGCAGAGAATTCCACAGATTCACAACCCTCTGGGAGAAGAAATTCCTTCTCAACTCGGTTTTAAATTGGCTCCCCCGTATTTTGAGGCAGTGCCCCCTAGTTCTAGTCTCCCTGACAAGTGGAAACAACCTCTCTGTCTCTATCTTGTCTATCCCTTTCATTATTTTAAATGTTTCTATAAGATCCCCCTCATCCTTCTGAACTCCAACGAATAAAGACGCAGACTACTCAATCTATCATCATAAGGTAACCCTCTCATCTCCGGAATCAGCCTAGTGAATCGTCTCTGTACCCCCTCCAAAGCCAGTATTTCCTTCCTTAAGTAAGGCGACCAAAACTGCACGCAGTACTCCAGGTGCGGCCTCAACAATGCCCTATACAGTTGCAGAAGGACCTCCCTGCTTTTGTAATCCATCCCTCTCGCAATGAAGGCCAACATTCCATTCGCCTTCCTGATTACCTGCTGCACCTGCAAACTAACTTTTTGGGATTCATGCACAAGGACTCTAAAAGAGTTTCATGCACAAGGACCCCCAGGTCCCTCTGCACCGCAGCATGTTGTAATTTCTCCCCATTCAAATAGTATTCCCTTTTTTTCGTTTTTTTCCCAAGGTGGATGACCTCACACTTTCCGACATTGTATTCCATCTGCCAAACCTTAGCCCATTCGCTTAACCTATCTAAATCTCTTTGCAGCTGCTCTGTGTCCTCTGCACAACCCGCTTTTCCACTAATCTTTGTGTCATCTGCAAATTTTGTTACACTACACTCTGTCCCCTCTTCCAGGTCATCTATGTATATTGTAAACAGTTGTGGTCCCAGCACCGATCCCTGTGGCACACCACTAACCACCGATTTCCAACCCAAAAAGGACCCATTTATCCCGACTCTCTGCTTTCTGTTAGCCAGCCAATTCTCGATCCATGCTAATACATTTCCACTGACCCCGCGTACCTTTATCTTCTGCAGTAACCTTTTGTGTGGCACCTTATCGAATGCCTTTTGAAAATCTAAATACACCACATCCATCGGTACACCTCTATCCACCATGCTCGTTATATCATCAAAGAATTCCAGTAAATTAGTTAAACATGATTTCCCCTTCATGAATCCATGCTGCGTCTGCTTGATTGCACTATTCCTATCTAGATGTCCCGCTATTTCTTCCTTAATGATAGCTTCAAGCATTTTCCCCACTACAGATGTTAAACTAACCGGCCTATAGTTACCTGCCTTTTGTCTGCCCCCTTTTTTAAACAGAGGTGTTACATTAACTGCTTTCCAATCCGCTGGTACCTCCCCAGAGTCCAGAGAATTTTGGTAGATTATAACGAATGCATCTGCTATAACTTACGCCATCTCGTTTAATACCCTGGGATGCATTTCATCAGGACCAGGGGACTTGTCTACCTTGAGTCCCATTAGCCTGTCCAGCACTACCCCGCTAGTGATAGTGATTGTCTCGAGGTCCTCCCTTTCCACATTGCTGTCACCAGCAATTTCTGGCATGGTTTCTGTGTCTTCCACTGTGAAGACCGAAGCAAAATAATTGTTTAAGGTCTCAGCTATTTCCACATTTCCCATTATTAAATCCCCCTTCTCATCTTCTAAGGGACCAACATTTACTTTATTCACTCTTTTCCGTTTTATATATCTGTAAAAGCTTTTACTATCCGTTTTTATGTTTTGCGCAAGTTTACCTTCGTAATCTAACTTTCCTTTCTTTATTGCTTTCTTACTCATTCTTTGCTGTCGTTGAAAATTTTCCCAATCTTCGATTTTCCCACTAAACTTGGTCACCTTATACACATTGGTTTTTAATTTAATACTCTCCTTAATTTCCCTGGTTATCCACGGCTCGTTATCCCTTCTCTTACCGCCCTTCTTTTTCATTGGAATATATTTTTGTTGAGCACTATGAAAGAGCTCCTTAAAAGTCCTCCACTGTTCCTCAATTGTGCCACCGTTTAGTCTGTGTTTCCAGTCTACTTTAGCCAACTCTGCCCTCATCCCACTGTAGTCCCCTTTGTTTAAGCATAGTATGCTCGTTTGAGACACTACTTCCTCACCCTCAATCTGTATTACAAATTCAATCATACTGTGATCACTCATTCCGAGAGGATCTTTTACTAGGAGATCGTTTATTATTCCTGTCTCATTACACAGGACCAGATCTAAGATCGCTTGCTCCCTTGTAAGTTCTGTAACATACTGTTCTAAGAAACAATCCCGAATGCATTCTATGAATTCCTCCTCCAGGCTACCCCGTGCGATTTGATTTGACCAATCGATATGTAGGTTAAAATCCCCCATGATTACTGCCGTTCCTTTTTCACATGCCTCCATTATTTCCTTGATTATTGCCCGCCCCACCGTGAAGTTATTATTTGGGGGCCTTTCAACTATGCCCACCAGTGACTTTTTCCCCTTACTATCTCTAATCTCCACCCACAATGATTCAATATTTTGTTCATTAGAGCCAATATCGTCTCTCAAAACTGCCCTGATATCATCCTTTATTAACAGAGCTACCCCACCTCCTTTCCCTTCTTGTCTATCTTTCCAAATCGTTAGATACCCCTGTATGTTTAATTCCCAGTCTTGGCCACCCTGCAACCATGTTTCTGTAATGGCCACCAAATCATACCCATTTGTAATGATTTGTGCCGTCAACTCATTTATTTATTTTGAATGCTGCGTACGTTTAGGTAGACTGTTTTAATATTGTTTTTAATCCATGATTTTTAGTTTTGACCCCTCCTGCAGTCCCTTTACATTCAGTGGCCCTTTTTGTTTTTTGCCTTGGGTTTCTCTGCCCTCCACTTTTATTCATCTCCTTTCTGTCTTTTGCTTTTGTCTCCTTTTTGTTTCCCTCTGTCTCCCTGCATTGGTTCCCATCCCCCTGCCACATTAGTTTAACTCCTCCCCAACAGCACTAGCAAACACTCCCCCGAGGACATTGGTTCCGGTCCTACCTAGGTGCAGACCGTCCGGTTTGTACTGGTCCCACCTCCCCCAGAACCGGTTCCAATGCCCCAGGAATTTGAATCCCTCCCTGCTGCACCACTGCTCAAGCCACGTATTCATCTCTCCCTCTTGAATATATCCAACAAACTGGCATCAACATCTCTCTGTGGTATGGAATTCCACAGGTTCACCACTCTCTGAGTGAAGAAGTTTCTCCACACCCCAGTCCTAAATGGCTTACCCCTTATCCTTAGACTGTGACCCCTGGTTCTGGACTTCCTCAACATCGGGAACATTCTTCCCGCATCTAACCTGTCCAGTCCCGTCAGAATTTTATATGTTTCTATGAGATCCCCTCTCACTCTTCTAAACTCCAGTCAATAAAGGCCCAGTTGATCCAGTCTCTCCTCATATGTCAGTCCAGTCATCCCGGGAATCAGTCTGGTGAACCTTTGCTGCACTCCCTCAATAGCAAGAATGTTCTTCCTCAGGTTAGGAGACCAAAATTGAACACAATATTCCAGGTGAGGCCTCACCAAGGCCCTGTACAACTGCAGTAAGACCTCCCTGCTCCTGTACTCAAAACCCTTATCTATGAAGGCCAACATGCCATTTGCCTTCTTCACCACCTGCTGTACCTGCATGCCAATTTTCAATGACTGATGTACCATGACACCCAAGTCTCGTTGCACCTTCCCTCTTCTTAATCTGCCGCCATTCAGATAATATTCTGCCTTTGTGTTTTTGCCCCCAAAGTGGATAACCTCACATTTATCCACATTATACTGCATCTGCCATGCATTTGCTCACTCACCTAACCTGTCCAAGTCACCCTGCAGCCTCTTAGTGTCCTCCTCACAGCTCACACCGCCACCCAGTTTAGTGTCATCCGCAAACTTGGAGATATTACACTCAATTCCTTCATCTAAATCAGTAATGTATATTGTAAATATCTGGGGTCCCAACACTGATCCCTGCGGCACCCCAATAGTCACTGCCTACCATTTTGAAAAGGCCCTGTTTATCCCGACTCTCTGCTTCCTGTCTGCCAACCAGTTCTCTATCCACGTCAGTACATTACCCCCAATACCATGTGCTTTAATTTCGCACATCAATCTCTTGTGTGGGTCTTTGTCAAAAGCCTTTTGAAAGTCCAAATACATCACATCCATTGGTTCTCCCTTGTCCACTCTACTAGTTACATCCTCAAAAAATTCTAGAAGATTTGTCAAGCATGATTTCCCTTTCATAAATGCATGTTGACTTGGACCGATTCTGTCACTGCTTTCCAAATGGGCTGTTAGTTCATCTTTAATAATTGATTCCCACATTTTCCCCACTACTGATGTCAGGCTAACTGGTCTATAATTACCTGCTTTCTCTCTCCCGCTTTTTTAAAAAGTGGTGTTACATTAGCTGCCCTCCAATCCATAGGAACTGATCCAGAGTCGATAGACTGTTGGAAAATGATCACCAATGCATCCTTTATTTCTAGGGCCACTTCCTTAAGTACTCTGGGATGAAGACTATCAGGCCCCGGGGATTTATCGGCCTTCAATCCCATCAATTTCTCTAACACACTTTCCTGCTGAATAAAGATATCCTTCAGTTCCTCCTTCTCATTCGACCCTTAGTCCCCTGGTACTTCCATAAGGTTATTTGTGTCTCCCTTCGTGAAGTCAGAACCAAAGTATTTCTTCAATTGGTCCAACATTTCTTTGTTCCCCATTATAAATTCACCTGAATCTGACTGCAAGGGACCTACGTTTGTCTTCACTAATCTTTTTCTCTTCACACATCTATAGACGCTTTTGCCGTCAGTTTTTATGTTCCCGGCAAGCTTCCTCTCGAACTCTATTTTCCCGCTCCTAATTAAATCCTTTGTCCTCCTCTGCAGAATTCTAAATTTCTCCCAGTCCTCAGGTTTGCTGCTCTTTCTGGCCAATTTATATGCCTCTTCCTTGGGCTTAACACTATCCTTAATTTCTCTTGTTAGCCACGGTTGAGCCACCTTCCTCGTTTTATTTTTACTCCAGACAGGAATGTACAATTGTTGAAGTTCATCCATGTGATCGTTAAATGTTTGCCATTGCCTATCCACTGTCAACCCTTTAAGTATCATTCGCCAGTCTATTCTAGCCAATTCACATCTCATACCATCGAAGTTAGCTTTCCTTAAGTTCAGGACCCTAGTCTCTGAATTAACTGTGTCACTCTCCATCTTAATGAAGAATTCTACCATATTATGGTCACTCTTCCCCAAGGGGCCTCGCACAACAAGATTGCTAATTAGTCCTTTCTCATTACACATCACCCAGTCTAGGATGGCCAGCCCTCTAGTTGGTTCCTCGACATATTGGTCCAGAAAACCGTCTCTAATACACTCCAGGAAATCCTCCTCCATCGTATTGCTACCAGTTTGACTAGCCCAACCATGTGGCTCTCAGATGTTGTCCCAACTTCTCCCCCCCACCCCAGACCCAACCCCCAACAACACCACAAAGCAGTCCTATAATGTCCAAGCCATTCATATCATACAAACCCCCATTACTCGAGCTTAAGTAATGTCTCACCATTCACTCCAAGTGACAAAGCCACTTTCCTGGTCGCAGGCAAAAATGGATAAGATGGGAAAGTTGTGCAAATAAATAAATTTATAAACCAATAGAACTGAAACTTAACATTAACCTTTTGTCATACACACATGTGCATATACTTGTGCATCCACAAATGTGTCATTTTTTATTTCTGCGTGTTTCTACAAGGTGCAACCTCTGTGACTTTAGCAGAGGTAGAGGCAGGCTGCTCATTTCCCTGCTGCAACTGCTTTGACACTTTTGGCGGACGTCCTCTGGGTTGTGGAGCCTGAGAGCCCTGCCAAAGATTGCTCCTCCTGCAACTGTGCAGAAGAAGACTCGGTCATCGAGATCCGAGGCAGTATATGGGACTCTGACTGAGGGGGGAGGCAATGGGGAAGAAGATGGAGAGCTTCCTGGAAAGCATCTTGCTGCACATCAGTGGAGCGATGAACACCCAAGTCTACATTAATATCCTTCCTCAAGATGAGGTCAATAAGCGTCTGCACTCTGTTGTTCACAGCAAGCATGTTCTCATTGGACTGGCGCATCTGGTGCTCCATGCAGGTGATCATCCTTTCCATGGAACAGCACATCGTCACCATCGCTGTTCTTGGAGATGGACTCCTCCATTTTCTGAACATTTTCAGACATTGCAGCTGTAAAAGCTACCAGAGCCTCACACAATTGTTGCTGCTCCTCCAAGATCACCTTCTTTCTTGAGGTTCAGCATCTGCATGCAGCTGAGCAGAACTTGAAGCATCCTGTGCCCTCCTTCAAGGACTCTCCACTGCTGTCCCAGTCAACACTATCCGCTCTTTCTCATTGTGATGTGTGAGACACCAGGTGACAACACTACTCTATCTCTCACAGGATCCACCAAGGTGTGCGTATCTGTGTTGGTGCTGGGAGCGCAGGGGTCTGGTGACGCTGCACCCTCAGAGACTGGAACTTCCTCTGAGGAGTCATCTTCCTCCTCCGGCTGGACAGTGGGGTGTTGGGGGCGGTGGGGGGGGGCACTTGATGGACCTGTGGGAGAGTAAACAGGTGAATTACAAGTCTTATCATCAGAATGTGTAATGTTACCATTATGCACATGATGACATTTCATGGGCTGCTGATATCAGTGGTTGGGAAAATGTTGGAGTCCATTATTAAAGAAGCAGTAGCAGGACATTTGGAAAAGCAAAATTCAGTCAGGCAGAGTCAGCATGGATTTATGAAGGGGAAGTCATGTTTGACAAATTTGCTGGAATTCTTCGAGGATGTAATGAACAGGGTGGATAAAGGGGAACCAGTGGATGTGGTGTATTTGGACTTCCAGAAGGCATTTGACAAGGTGCCACATAAAAGGTTACCGCACAAGATAAAAGTTCACAGGGTTGGGGGTAATATATTAGCATGGATAGAGGATTGGCTAACTAACAGAAAACAGAGTCGGGATAAATGGTTCATTTTCGGGTTGGCAATCAGTAACTACTAGGGTGCCGCAGGGATCAGTGCTGGGTCGTCAACTATTTACAATCTCTATTAATGAGTTGGAAGAAGGGACCGAGTGTAACGTAGCCAAGTTTACTGACTTTACAAAGATGGGAGGAAAAGCAATTTGTGAGGAGGACACAAAAAATTGCAAAAGGACATAGACAGGCTGAGTGAGTGGGCAAAAATTTGGCAGATGGAGTATAATGTTGGAAAATGTGAGGTCATGCACTTTGGCTGAAAAAAATCAAAGAGCAAGTTATTATTTAAATGGAGAAAAATTGCAAAGTGCTGCAGTACAGTGGGACCTGGGGGTACATGTGCATGAAACAAAAAAGTTTAGTATGCAGGTACAGCAAGTGATCAGGAAGGCCAATGGAATCTTGGCCTTTACTGCAAAGGGGATGGAATATAAAAACAGGGAAGCCTTGCTACAGTTATACAGGGTATTGGTGAGGTCACACCTGGAATATTGCATGCAGTTTTGATTTCCATATTTATAAAAGGATATACTTGCTGTGGAGGCAGTTCAGAGAAGGTTCACTAGGTTGATTCTGGAAATGAGTGGGTTGACTTATGAGGAAAGGTTGAGTAAGTTGGACCTCTACACATTGGAATTCAGAAGAATGAGAGGTGATCTTATCGAAACGTATAAGATTATGAGGGGGCTTGACAAGGTGGATGCAGACAGGATGGTTCCACTGATAGGGCATAATCTTAGAATAAAGGGCTGTCCATTTAAAACCGAGATGAAGAGAAATTCTTTTCTCAGAGGGTTGTAAATCTGGGGAATTCGCTGCCTCAGAGAGCTGGATGCTGGGACATTGAATAAATTTAAGACAGAAATAGACAGTTTCTTAAATGATAAAGGCATAAGGGGTTATGAGGAACAGGCAGGGAAGTGAACCTGAGTCCATGATCGTATCAGCCATGATTGTATTAAATGGCGGAGCAGGCTCAAGGAGCTATATGGCCTACTCCTGCTCCTATTTCTTATGTTCTTATGTTCTTATGTTCTATGCCATGTGGCTGTATGAGATTTAATGTTGTCACCAGGTTGCTGGGAAGACTCCTCTCTCCACGTCTCACCACTATCAGCTCTGCAATTCCAGAGATTTCAAGTGCCTTTTCCTCTGCTGGAGACAAATTGGTGAATATAGGAGGGCCACCACTGGTTCTCTGCCTCTCCCTGTTGTTAGAAACATGGAAACACAGAAATTTACAACGCAGAAGGAGGCCATTTTGGCCCATTGTGTCCACGCCGACCGACAAAGAGCCGGACAGCCCTTGGTCAGCAGCCCTAAAGGTTACATATAAACCTATGAACAATGACAGAAAGACAAAGAGCATCCATTCCAACCAGTCCGCCACACACAACTGCGACACCCTTTATACTAAAACATTCTACACTCCACCCCAACCGGAGCCATGTGATCTCCTGGGAGAGGCAAAAACCAAATGAAAATCCTGGCCAATTTAGGGAGAAAAAATCTGGGAAAATTCCTCTCCGACCCACCCAGGCGATCGAAACTAATCCAGGAGATCACCCTGGCTGTATTCTATTCCCTGCAGCACTTACCATTATATCTGTGCTGTCCAACAAAAGGTCATCCAGTCTAATCACAATTACCAGCTCCAGGTCTGTAACCCTGCAGGTTACGGCAATTTAAGTGCACATCCAACCATCTCTTAAAAGTGGTGAGAGTTTCTGCATCCACCACTCTTCCAGGCAACGAGTTCCAGATCCTCACAACCCTCTGTGTAAAGAAGACCCCCCCTCCGAAAGTGCATCACCTCACACTTCTCTGAATTAAATTCCATTTGCCACTGCTCTGTCCACCTGACCAGTAGATTGATATCCTCCTGCAACCCATGACTTTCCTCTTCATTATCAACCACACAGCCAATTTTAGTGTCATCTGCAAACTTCTAAATCATACTCCCTATATTCAAATCTAAATCGTTGATATATACCACAAAAAGCAAGGGACCCTGTACTGAGTCCTGCAGAACCCCACTGGAAACATCCTTCCAGTCACAAAATCATCCATCAATCTTTACCCTTTGCTTCCTACCTCCAAGCCAATTTTGGATCCAACTTGCCACTTTGCCCTGGATCCTATGGGCTTTAACTTTCATGACCAGTCTAACATGTGGGACCTTATCAAAAGCCTTGCTAAAGTCCATATATACTACATCGTATGCACTACCCTCATCGACCCTCTTGGTTACCTCCTCAAAAAATTCAATCAGGTTAGTGAAACACGATCTTCCCTTAACAAATCCGTGCTAACTGTCCCTAATTAATCCTTGCCTTTCCGAATGTAGATTTATCCTGTTTTTCAGGATTTTTTCCAATAATTTTCCCACCACCAAGGTTAGGCTGACAGGCCTGTAATTACTTGGTCTATCCCTTTCTCCCTTCTTAAACAAGGGTACTACATTCGCAGTCCTCCAATCCTCCGGCACCATGCCCAGATCCAAAGAGGGCTGGAAAATGATGGTCAAGGCCTCTGCTATTTCCTCTTTTACTTCGCTCAACAGCCTGGGATGTATTTCATCCAGGCTTGGGAACTTAACTGCTTTCAAAGCTGCTAAACCCTTTAATACTTCCTTTCTCACTATATTTATTTCATCCAGAATATCACACTCTTCCTCGATAGAAGTATCTGCATTGCCCCTTTCCTTTATGAATACAAATGCAAAGTATTCGTTAAGATCCTTACCAACATCTTCCACCTCCACGCAAAGATTAACCTCATGGTCTCTCATAGGCCCTACCCTTTCTTTAGTTACCCTCTTACTCTTAATTTATTTATCGAACATCTTAGGGTTTTCCTTAATTTTACTGGCCAAGAATTTCTTGTGCTCTCTTGTTGGGGAAGTCGAGAACCAGGGGACACAGTCTTAGGATAAGGGGTAGGCCATTTAGAACTGAGATGAGGAGAAACTTCTTCACTCAGAGAGTTGTTAACCTGTGGAATTCCCTATCACAGAGTATAGCGAATATTCAAGAGGGAGTTAGATATGGCCTTTATGGCTAAAGGTATCAAGGGGTATGGAGGGAAAGCATGAAAGGGGTACTGAGTGAATGATTAGCCATGATCTTATTGAATGGTGGTGCAGGCTCGAAGGGCCGAATGGCCTACTCCTGCACCTATTTTCTATGTTTCTATGTTTCTATGTTTCTATGTTTCTATGTTTCACACTATATTTGTCCCAATCAATATTTGGATAGTTTAAATCCCCTACTCTTACTACCCTATAGTTTTTGGATATCACAGCAATTTGCCTACATATTTGCTCCTCTATCTCCCTCCCACTGTTTGTGTGTCTCTACTACATGCCCAGCAGTGTGATCGCCCCTTTTATACTTTTCAATTCGACCCAAATGGCCTCATTTGATGATCCCTCTAACATATCATCCCTCCTTTCTTTAATCAGTACCGCAACCCCCCACCCCCCACCTTTTTACCCCTCTCTCTATCTTGTCTAAAAATCCTATAGCCAGGAATATTGATCTGCCAAACCTGCGCCTCTTTGAGTCATGTTTCTGTAATGGCTATAATGTCATACTCCCAAGTGTCTACCTGTGCTCTTAGCTCATCCACCTTATTCGCTATACTCCTTGCATTAAAGTATATACCATTCAGCACAGAAAGATCTCCTTGCTTACAACTTACTAAGCCTTGTTTCCTCTTTCTTACAGATTCATTTTCTAGATTCTTGTCATCCAATTTATGCTTTACTTCCTTCCCTTTTGAATTTGTTATCAGGTTTCCATACCCCGGAAATGGACATACAACAGGCTGCAAATGGCTGAATAAAGAAGTTACCTTTCAGGGTGATGTCACATGCACTGAACCCATCAACCCCCCATTAGAGGACTGGAGAAGTGACAGGAGCTGCTATCCAGTTTAAATGCTGAATTGCTGACAGTAGTTTCAGGGCCATACCAGTTCTGAAAAGGCTTCCATTGAAGAATAGCAGGCTTTCACCTCACTTACCCCTTCTACCACGTAGCACTTTGAAGGAGCAGAAGATTAGGGTACTAACAACAATCAGTGAGAGTGCATACATAAACAGTCACATAAACAATTAAACTGTTCACTGCCTCTTGGGAATGTAATGTGGAGAAATTGATTGTACTCGTGTTGCCATCATGGCTGCTAGCAAAATGACCATGGTCTACATGAATAGGCCAGACTTTCATTTCAAACACACCACATGAGTTTTAAAAAAGAGAAATCCATTTTACTTTTACCATCAGGTATGTTTATGGCAAGTTTGATAAATTATAGATCCATTATGAAGAACAAAATGAAGATCCAACATATTATAAACTAATTAAAGTAATTGCAAAGGGCTTGATATATAGAACTTAAATGATTGAATAAATTCAATCAGAAACTGTCGTATATGGCACTTTACTCACAGGACGTACTACTGTAACATATTTCTAGTACTACAGGATGTAAAAAGGGGAAGCAGGAAGTGCTGACTCAGTATGATATTCTGGTTAGTTTTAGTTACTGTGAAATTATCTGAAGGTTCATCTCAGAAAACAGGACACAGTCACAGATACATGAACACAGTCAGTGACACAGAACTACTTATTTCTTGTTTTTTTTAAATAATCTAAACAGGATTTTGAAGGTTCTTTTTATGTTTATGTAGTACTCCAGTAGTCTTTTCCAAATGGTGCTATAGTCACATTAAATCATGCAGCACTTCCATTGCAAGCATCCCTAGAACCTCAAGCCAATGATTGCAGCAATTCCAAGCTCGTTCTACCACAAGAGAAAGTACATTTTGAGCCCATTACCAAGTGGTCTACACATAATTGCAACTTAAGGAAACTGTAACAGTAGCAATTTTTAGATTTTAAACATGGCACAAGTTTAGAGAACAGCGCTTGAATTCTGGAGACAGAGCAGCAGCAGATCAGGAGCTGAGATAGGGACAACAGTAAACAGTATTAGAATCGGAAACAGAGGCCTGGCGCAGCCAGCCTGCAGCTCACCAGTCAGCCTGTAGTCAGCCAGCCAGAAACCACACTGCCACAGCCATACTATCAGCAGCCAGATTTTTAATTAAAAAATGTTTTTTTTAAACCTTACATTGGGAGAAGCACTTTGACTGAAGATTATCAACCCCTAAACTTTTGCCGTTAAACTTTAGAAAAAAAATCTGCCATTTTCAGCCCAGTATTGAAGGTTTTGCCTACATTGTTGACAATTATGAAGCCAAACTATTCTTTACTGTCCCATCTAGTGCAGCATACCTTGGGTATTCGTGATTGTAATACTGCCCTGCTGACTGTGCTTATGCCAGGGAAGGCAGAACTCTATGCAATCACGTGCACTGAGCTCTATTTACCAGCCTCCAGTGAAATTTCTAACAGAAAGGAACTGGTATTAAAGTAATTAGCATAAATTTGCATAGCTCGAATCCCGAAATGTAAAGGAATGATTTGACATGATACCAACAGAATTATTTCAGAAAATATACTTGAAGATATTAATCATGTATTGCTTGTTCTGTATTTTTAGAATTCAAATCATTTTGATATATTTAAAGCAAAACTGCCTATGGCAGGGCCTACACGTCTGCAGCTGCAAGACCTAGGATGACTCAGAGTCCGCAATCGGGCGTGAATGAAAATCCATTAGCACCATGTTGGCGCTGCGGGGGTAATTATCGAGCCCATCAATGTCGATTCAAGCACTACGTGTGCAAAGGCTGCGAAACAATGGGGCACCTCCAGCAAATGTGCAAGAGTGCTGCGACTCACCACGTGGCAGAGTTGGCAGAGCATGATCGATCTGGCGCAGATCACGCAGACCAAACAAGAGAGGCAACTCAACTTAAGGAAGAAGTGTATGGGGTACACACCTTCACCATCAAGAGCCCTCCTAGCATGCTGAAAATCAAATTGAACGGTATTCCGGTCGGTATCAATGGAGTTGGACACGGAGACGAGTCAGTCAATTATGAGCCAGAAGGCTTTTGAGAAACTGTGGGGCAACAAGGCACAAAGGCCCAAACTGAGCCCGATTCAGACAAAGCTGCGGACCTACACCAAAGAGCTCATACCAGTCATTGACAGTGCGGCAGTTAAGGTATCGTACGATGGAGCTGTGCATGATTTATCACTGTGGATTGTACCAGGCGATGGCCCAATGCTATTCGGCAGAAGCTGGCTGGGAAAGATTCAATGGAACTGGGACGACATCAGAGCACTATCTTCAGTGGATGATGACTCGGCGCCCAAGTGCTGAGCAAGTTTCCGTCGCTACTTGAACCAGGCACCGGCAACTTCACAGGCGCCAAGGTGCAGATTCATCTAGTCCCCGATGCAAGGCCTGTTCATCACAAGGCTCAAATGATTCCATATATGATGAGGGAGAAAGCTGAGATCAAGCTGGACACACTTCAACGAGAGGGAATCATATCGCCAGTCGAGTTCAACGAGTGGGCCAGTTCAATTGTTCCGGTGTTGAAAAGCGATGGCACGGTCAGAATCTGCGGCGACTACAAGGTAACAATCAACCGAGTCTTGTTATTAGACCAGTACCTGCTACCCAAGGTGGATGACATATTTGCAACGTTAGCCGGGGGGGGGGGGGAGGGGGGGAGTCGTTCACCAAGTTAGACCGAACCTCCGCCTACATGACACAGGAGCTGGCTGAATCTTCAAAAAGATTGACGTGCATCAACACGCACAAAGGGCTGTTTATAGACCACAGGTGCCCTTTTGGGATTCGCTCGGCTGCTACCACCTTCCAGAGGAACATGGAGAGTCTGCTGAAATCGGTTCTGCGCACCGTTGTGTTTCAAGACGACATCCTGATCACAGGTCGTGACACCACCGAACACCTGCACAACCTGGAAGAGGTTCTAAGTCGACTAGACAGAGTGGGACTCAGGCTGAGATGCTCCAAGTGTGTTTTCCTGGCGCCAGAGGTCGAATATTTGTGGAGAAAGATTGCGGCAGACGGCATCAGACCCACGGACTCAAAGACAGAGGCCATCAAGAATGCACCCAGACCACAGAATGTGACGGAGCTGCGTTCGTTCCTGAGACTCTTCAACTATTTTGGTAACTTTCTACCCGAGTTAAGCACTTTGCTGGAACCATTGCACATGTTGCTACGTAAGGGTGACAACTGGATTTGGGATAAATCTCAAGAGACAGCCTTTGAGAAGGCCAGACACTTACTTTGTTCTAATAAGTTACTTGTACTGTATGACCCATGTAAATGATTAGTGCTAGATTGTGACGCATCTTCGTACGGGGTCGGCTGTGTGTTACAGCAAACCAATGTATCAGCCAAACTTCAACTGGTTGCATACGCGTCTAGAAGTCTGTCTAAGGCTGAAAGAGCCTACAGTATGGTTGAGAAAGAGGCGTTAGCATGTGTATATGGGGTTAAGAAAATGCACCAATACCTATTTGGACTTTGGTTTGAGCTTGAAACCGACCACAAACCGGTCATTTTGCTGTTTTCAGAAAGCAAAGGTATAAACACCAATGCCTCGTCCCGTATCCAAAGATGGGCACTAACATTGTCCGCCTATGACTATGTTATCCACCACAGACCAGGCATGGAGAACTGTGTTGATGCCCTCAATCAGCTACCATTGCCTGCTACTGGGGTGTAAATGGCGCAGCTCGCAGACTTGCTTTTGGTCATGGATGCTTTTGAGAGCGAGGGGTCACCCGTTACTACTCGCCAGATCAGGACCTGGACCAGCCAGGATCCTGTGCTATCACTTGTAAAAAGTTGCATTCTCAATGGGAGCTGTTCGGCCATTCCCGGGGAAATGCAAGATGAAATTAAGCCGTTTCACCGACGCGAAGATGAAATATCCATCCAGTTGGATTGTCTCTTATGGGGTAATCGCGTGGTTTTGCCAAAAAAAGGCAGGGAAACGTTTATACGCAACCTACAAAATACCCACCCAGACATAGTCATGATGAAGGCTATAGCCAGGTCGCATGTTTGGTGGCCCGGCATTGACTCAGACTTAGAGTCATGCGTACACCAGTGCAACACGTGCTCACAATTGAGCAATGCACCAAAGGAGGCTCCATTGAGTCTGTAGTCATGGCCCTCCAAACCGTGGTCCAGGATCCACATAGATTTTGCTTTCCCCTTTCTCGGAAAGATGTTTTTAGTTGTAGTGGACGCTTACTCTAAATGGATTGAATGCGTAATCATGTCATCCAGCACATCCACTGCCACCATTGAAAGCCTCCGGGCTATGTTCGCCACCCATGGCTTGCCCAACGTCCTTGTCAGTGACAATGGACCATGTTTCACCAGCTCGGAATTCAACGAGTTTATGACCCGCAATGGCATCAAGCATGTCAGGTCTGCCCCGTTTAAGCCCGCATCCAACGGTCAAGCGGAACAGGCAGTCCAAACTATCAAGCAGAGCTTGACACGCGTGATGGAAGGCTCCTTGCAGACCCGCTTATCTCGGGTTTTGCTCAGCTACCAGGCACGACCCCACTCGCTCACTGGGGTTCCCCCTGCAGAATTATTAATGAAGAGAGGACTCAAAACAAGGTTCTCCCTAGTCCACCCGGCCTAAATGGGTCGCTGGCACTGTCTTGGCCAAGGAGAGGAATAGAGTGTTTATAATCAAACTATTGAATGGACAAACATGCAGAAAGCATTTGGATCAGACCAAACTGCGGTTCACAGACAACCAGGAACAACCTGAAGAGGACATCACCATCATCGATCCACCAACACACACCCAAGCAGCAATCGACCTCGCTATCAATCAAAAGGATGAACCCACCATTCCCAACAGTCCTGTCAGACCAGCCACGCCGCAGTGCAGTAATGGTCCATCCAAATCACCCATGCCAAAGTTTGATCTCAGATGATCAACCAGGGAGCGTAGGGCCCCAGATCGTCTCAATTTGTAAATAATTTGTATCAAAGACTTTGGGGGGGGGGGGAGTGATGTTATGTATGTAAACATTGTAACTGTGTAAGACTTGCCACCAGAGGGCGCAACTGTTGGAGGTCCAAGGGTCACCTGCACACCTCGTGCAAGGGAGTATAAAAGGTTGTCTGCCATACTGCTTGGGCACTCTGGAGTTATATTAAAGAGACTAAGGTCACATCAGTTTTAGCTCACAGTACTCAGTCTTGTGGAGTTCTTCCATACTTAACAACAAGAACTTAGAGTAGGTGGCACTGAGGGATATGATGTAGAGCTGGCATCTAAAATTTAATCCTCGACACAGCATAAATTCTTATTTTCACAATGAATTATACCTTCAGCATGGATGGCATAGTAATGAGGTGCACTACTGCAGGTAACACAACCTGTCAATCCTATGGATAACATGGTATGGCATCTAAACTGCTAACATCATTTTTTTTTGCTTTTGGCAAATTCAACAACATTAAGCATAGAAAAATATCCCATGGCTTTTCACAGAAACATAATCAAAAAATAGATGTCGAGCCAAAAAGGAGATATTAGCAGAATGACCAATAGCTTGATCAAAGAGATGGGTTTTAAGCTGGGTCTTAAAGAAGGAGAGGATGGTGGAGAAGTGGAGGAGTATAGGGAGGGATTTCCAGAGTGCAGGTGTTTGAAGGCATGGCCACCAATAGTGGGGAGAAGGGGGGAGGAGGAGCACAAGTCTATGATCATTTTAAATTTGAAGCATTGAGTGACTGAGAGACAATGTCGATCAGCGAGGACAGGGGTGATGGGTGAGCAGGACATGGTATGGGATAAGGTGCAGGCAGAATGCGTTGAAGTTTATGAAGGGTGGAGGATAGGAGCCTGGCTAGGAGAGCATTGGAATCGTCGAGTCTTGAGGTGACAAAGGCATGAATGATAGTTTAAGTAGCACATGGGCTGAGGTAGGAGCAGAGGTGGGTGACATTACAGAGGTGGATGTAGTCTTTGTGACGGGACGATATTGACTTGGGAGTTCAGCTCAGGGTTGAATAGGACACCATGGTTACAAACAGTCTGGATCCGTCTGAGACAGTAGTCAGACAAGAAGATGGAATTGGTGGCAAAGATATGGAGTTTGTACCTGGGGGCTGAAAATAATATCTTCAGTTTTCCCAATATTTAACTAGAGAAAACTGAGACTTAGCCAAGACTGGATTTCAAACAAACAATTTGACTACACAGACACAGTGGAGGGTTTGAAAGAAGTAATGGAGATGTGGAGCTGGGTGTTGTCAGTGAACATGTGGAAGCTGACCCCATGTCTGCTGATGAGATCACCAAGGAGCAGCAGATAGATGATGATGAGGAGGAGCTAAGAATAGATCTGTGGGAGACTCCAGAGGTAACAGTGAGAGAGCAGGAAGAGAAGCCATTCCTGGAAAAGCTATGGCTATGATCAAATATGGAAGAGTGCAACTTAGTGAGGGCAATCCCAATGAGATGGACAATGAAAGAGAGATGCTGGAAAAGGAGGATGTGGCTACAGAGGCTGTGTAAAAGGCTACAGAGATGTCCTATGAAACCCAGGGAGAGAGGACCTGTGGGAAGGAGGGAGGAGGACAGTAGGAATGTGTGTGTGTATGTGCGTGTGTGTGTGTACTATGCCCATGCAGTGGAGCCTAATCTCCAATCGACTTGGACCCCCTTGCCATTGGACCAAGACCTTGCTCTGTCAAGCCCATATGGTAGCTGGTGTGCAACGGCCACCCCACGTTAAAAGAATTTACGCACAGGCATCTTCCACCCTTTAAAATGAAGTTCGGGACCTGGAACGTCAGGACCCTCATGGACAATCCCAATAGCGACAGACCGGAACACCACACTGCCATCATTGCCCAGGAACTCAGAGATTCGACATAGACATCGCTGCCCTAAGCGAGACCTGGCGGGCAGGGGAAGGCCAACTCAAGGAACAAAGTGGTAGTTACACCTTCTTCTGGAAAAGTAAAGCAGAAGAAGAACGCCGTCTCCATGGGGTAAGATTCGCCATAAAAAATTAGCTAGTTGAGCACCTCAGAGACTCCCCTTGTGGGATAACAAACGCCTCATTTCCCTTTGGCTCACCCTAGCCCAGAACCAGTACGCTACGGTCATCAGTGCGTACGCCCCAACACTGGTAGCTACAGGTGAGACCAAAGAGGAATTCTACTCCAGCCTTGAACAATCCCTGACCCGAATCCCAATGGGCGACAACCTCTCCTCCTTGGTGACTTTAACGCCAGAGTTGGAAATGACACAGACCTCGGGGGAGATGTGATCGGCAGAGAGGGAGTAGGGAAAATCAACTGCAATGGTACCCTCCTCCTGACGAAATGCTTAGAACATGGTCTTGTCATAACCAACACCTTGTTCCGTCGGAGAGGCAAGTACAAGGCCTCATGCCAACATCCTCACTCCAAGCACTGACATCTGCAAGACTACATCATCATCCGAGCGATGGACCGTAAGGACGTCCGCATCACCTGCACCATGACTGGAGCTGACGAATGCTGGACTGACCACCACCTAATCTGCTCTGTCATTTCCATCAATGTAGCCCCAAAACAGTGGTGGCAACAGAAATGTTGCCGCAGGAAAATCAACACTGAAGCACTCAAAGACCCTTCTAAGAAAGCTCTATTCAGCCAGAGCCTCAAAACCAACTTGACGACTCCCAGTGACCCAGAGACGCAGTGTCCACAGTGCCTGGTCTGCCCACAATTAGCACCTGTGAAGAGACACTTGGTCACTCGACCAGGAAACATCAAGACTGGTTCGACGAGAACGACCAAGAGATCCAGAGGCTAATAAGCCGCAAGCGCGAGGCATTCTTGAACTGAAAACAGCAACACAACTCGAGAGCAAGAAAGCAGCTCTACAGACGTCTGAAGGCCGAGATCCAACATAAAACTCATGACCTAAAGAATAGATGGTGGGTGGAAAAAGTGCAGGACATCCAGCAACTAGCCGACAACCACAACATGCGTGGATTCTTTAGTGCAGTCAAAACCACCTACGGCCCAAGCATCCAAGATCCTACCCCACTGAGGGCCATGAACGGGAAGTACTCATCAAGGACAGAGAGGCAGTCAGTGCTCGCTGGAAGAAGCACTTCGAAGATCTCCTTAACCGAGGCTCTGTCTTCGACGCACGTGTCCTCGACTCCATCCCACACCATGCTACCCGCCACCACCTCAGCACAACCCCAGCCCAGCATGAGGTTAAAAAGGCCATCTGACAACTGAAGAACAACAAGGCCTCAGGAGCAGATGGAATCCCCGCCAAAGCATTAAAGCATGGCAGAGAAGCACTATTGGTGCAAATCCATGAACTCATTTCTCATATTTGGAAGGAGAAGTGCATACCAGGGGATCTCAGAGACGTAATCGTACCATCTTCAAGAAAGGTGATAAGTCCGATTACAGTAATTACAAAAGAGTTTCCCTGCTGTCTGCCATCGCAAGAATCCTCCTCAATCGCCGTCTCCCTGTGGCTGAAAAGCTCCTCCCAGAGTCACAATGTGGATTCTGCCCACTAAGGGGTGCAAAGGACATGATCTTCACCACACATCAAATTCAAGAAAAATGCAGGGAGCACCACCAACCTCTGTAAATGGCCTTCTTTGACCTCACAAAGGCCTTTGACATTGGGAGGGATTATGGAGTGTCCATCTCAAATTCTGCTGCCCTCAAAAGTTCATCATCATCTTCCGCCTGCTTCACGATGACATGCAAGCCGTGATCTTGACTAATGGATCCATCACAGACCCAATCCACATGCAGATCATAGTCAAGCAAGGCTGTGTCATCGCACCAAAGCTCTTCTCGATCTTTCTTGCTGCAATGCTCCATCTCATTCTCAATAAGGTCCCCACTGGAGTGGAGCTACTCTACAGAACAAACGGGAAATTGTTCAACCTCTGTCACCTCCAGTCCAGATCCAAGGTCGCCTCATCCTCTGCCATTGAATTACAGTACACAGATGATGCTTATGTTTGCGCACACTCGGAGGTCGAACTCCAAACCATCGTCAACACCTTCAACGAAGCATACGAGAGTATGGGCCTTATACTAAATATCCGTAAGACAAAGACCAACCTGCCCCCACCACACAGTACTGCCCCCTGATTATTAAGATCCATGACGAAGCCTTGGACAATGTGGACCATTTTCCATACCTCGGGGGCCTACCGTCAACAGGGGCAGACATCGATGACAAAGTCCAACATGCCTTCAGTGTGCCAGTGCTGACTTTGGTCGCCTGAAGAAGAGGGTGTTTGAAACCAGGACCTCAAACCCGGCACCAAGCTCATGGTCTACAGAGCAGTAGTGATACCTGCCCTCCTATATGCTTCAGGGACATGGACTATGTACAGCAGGCACCTAAAAGTACTGGAGAAGTACCGCCAACGCTGCCTCAGCAAGATCCTGCGAATCCATTGACAGGATAGGCGCATCAACGTCAGTGTTCTCGCTCAGGCCAACATCCCCAGCATCGAAGCATTGACCACACTCGATCAGCTCCGATTGACAAGCCACATCATCCGCATGCCCAACACTAGATTCCCAAAACAAGCGCTCTACTCAGAGCTCTGACACAGCAAGCGAGTCCCAGGTGGGCAGAGGAAATGCTTCAAGGACACCCTCAGAGCTTCCTTTAAAAAGTATAACAGCCCCAACGGCACCTGGGAATCCCTGGCCCAAGACCGCTCAAAGTGTAGGAGAAGCATCTGGGAAGGTGCCGAACACCTCGAGTCTCTTCACCAGGAGCACGCAGGAGCGAAGCACAAACAGCGGAAGGAGTGTACGACAACCCAGGCACCCCACCCACCCATCCCTCCAACCATCATCTGCCCCACCTGTGACAGAGACTGTAGGTCCCGCATTGGACTCATCAGTCACCTGAGAACTCATATTAGTGTGGAAGCAAGTCATCCTCGACTCCGAAGGACTGCTACAGAGAGGTCGAAGAGGTTTAATGCACAATGGTCACAGTCCCAGAGGATGTCATTTGTAACTTTAGTTAGAGCCATTTTCTTTTCAACAATTAAATTGTTACAGCAGCTTGTCTTATAAAAACTGTAATATTGTCAATTTAACTAATGTTACACAACCTGTATATATTTTTGAAAAAAATCCAACTTAGATTATGGAAGATACTCAGTTGTTAACAGATTGACAGCATGCTTGCTGGGTGTAAGGTACAGTCAATTCTTCCTGCACTGAAAGCATCTGTTCCATTAATAATTGGCTTGACTGGTGTTTTTAGTTTATTTGCAGTAATTATTTGTCTCTGTGGAAAATCCATATTAAAATATGTGGCGCAGGAGTAAAGCAACCTAAAGATCAATTTTCCACTAGATAATTGGACAGGAAATTTTCTTCAAATATATGTCTTATTTTACTTAGGGATAAATACATTAATCCTCTGTTTTTTTAATTTGTTTTGCTTCCACTGGGTTTCAGACTGTGAATTCAATTTTGAAACTGAACAGTTTTGCTTCTTACTGAATTCTTCCCTCTCCAATTAATTTGACTTCTGAATCATCTTTGCTCCAATATCAATCATTCATGGTTACTTCTCTTTTTCCAGTTTGAAGGATATAGATAAAAGGTGTTACTCACCAAAATTCCAATTTTAAATCTGATCTGATGATGAGATAATTTACTTATCTTCAGTTATGTGTTTTGTTATAAGGAAAAAAATATCTAGCTAGCAAGTTCAACACAGAATAATGAAAGAGTTGCTGTGATAACAGAATGCTATCTGGTTGCGACTGTACATACCAGACATCTCGCATCCATCGAGAGATCCTTCTGAATATGCATAATGGCCCTGAAATTCCGGTCGGAGGCTTCTTTTGGACGAACGCTTCCGACCGGAGAATTTTTTACTACTTTACCTGGTGATCTCGGAGGAGTCTCCGATTCCGGTGGGGAGGCCTTCTCTTCCCGCGCTGCAAAGCGCGCTCCTGTCCTCCAGATTTGGACACAGAAGATGTAGTCACGTGTGATTGCTCAGCCAACCAGGTACAGTATCCCACAGCATTCTCATTAATAGCAATGAGAACTCCATATCTACGAGTTCTCAGTGCTATTAATGAGGAAAAAAAACAAACACACTAAACATCATAATAAAAAATTAAAAAACACATCTTACATAATTAAAATTAATTGAAATTCAAGTTAATAAATATCTTCGAAAAAAAAATCTGATTTTTTAAAAAGTTTTTGTAATTATGGTATAAAATAAACTTACCGTAGTGGTCAGGGTTTTTAACAATAACATGTGTTTTTTAAATTTTATTTTATTATGTTTTGTATGTTTTGAAAGTCTTATGCCTGTAAAAGTAGGCTATGTGTCTGCTTTTATCAGATGCAAGAGTTTTCAGGACATTTGCTGGGCAAGATATGGGTAAATACCGCAATCTTGCCCATGCAAATGTCCTCATTCCCGAGATACGGAAAATCTGTCAAGATCGGAAAAGCCAATTTTCAGCGCCTGCGTATTGTGCACTAAAAAACAGCTTTTGCGATACCTTCCTGGGTCCATACACACTCCAGGCCACTGTTGCTTCTGATTAGTTTGGAGAAATATGATTTTTTGATGAAATGGAATGGAACTTATTATATTCCAGTCTTATGATTTAGAAAATAAATTCTTCTATCTATCGGCAGACTAGGAAAAGGAGAGGTGCAACGAGACCTGGGTGTCATTGTTCATCAGTCATTGAAGGTTGGCATGCAGGTACAGCAGGCGGTGAAGAAGGCAAATGGTATGTTGGCCTTCATAGCTAGGAGATTTGAGTATAGGAGCAGAGAGTTCTTAATGCAGTTATACAGGGCCTTAGTGAGGCCTCACTTGGATATATTGTGTTCAGTTTTGGTCTCCTAATCTGAGGAAGGACGTTCTTGCTATTGAGGAAGTGCAGCAAAGGTTCACCAGACTAATTCCAGGGATGGCTGGACTGTCATATGAGGAGAGACTGGATCAACTGGGCCTTTATTCACTGGAGTTTAGAAGGATCTCACAGAAAAGTATAAGATTCTGACGGGACTGGACAGGTTAGATGCGGGAAGAATGTTCCCAATGTTGGGGAAGTCCAGAACCAGGGGACATAGTCTTAGGATAAGGGGTAGGCCATTTAGGACTGAGGTGAGGAGAAACTTCTTCACTCAGAGAGTTGCTAACCTGTAGAATTCCTTGCCGCAGAGAGTTGTTGATGCCAGTTCATTGGATATAGTCAAGAGGGAGTTAGATATGGCCCTTACAGCTAAGGGGATCAAAGGGTATGGAGAGAAAGCAGGAAAGGGATACTGAGGGAATGATCAGCCATGATCTCATTGAATGGCGGTGCAGGCTCGAAGGGCCGAATGGCCTACTCCTGCACCTATTTTCTATGTTTCTATGTTTCTATACCCATTTTATTAATTATTAACTTTGGAACAAATTGAGATTTCTTAATAATTTACTTAAACGAGGTCTTGAAATTCTTGAAATTAAGGGCCTAAGTGTAAGCCATAGGGAACGGTAGCATAGTGGTTATGTTAATGGACGAATAATCCTGAGATGTGAGTTCAAATCGCACCATAGAAACATAGAAACATAGAAATCTACACACAGAAGGAGGCCATTTCGGCCCATTGTGTCTGCGTCGGCCGACAAAGAGTCGCACGGTCCTTCGTCAGCCCTAAAGGTTACATACAAACCCATGAACAATGACGGAAAGGGAAAGAGCACCCAGCCCAACCAATCCGCCTCACACAACTGGAAAACCCCATATACTAAAAACATCTACACTCCACCCCAACTGGAGCCATGTGATCTCCTGGGAGAGGCAAAAACCAGCTAAAAACCCAGGCCAATTTAAGGGGAAAAAATCGAGGAAAATTCCTCTCGGATCCATCCAAGCGATTGAAACTAGTCCAGGAGATCACCCTGGCCCTATTCTATTCCCTGCAGTATTTATCATTATATCTGTACCGACCAACAAAAGGTCATCTAGTCTAATCCCAATTACCAGCTCTAGATCCGTAACCCTGCAGCTTACGGCACTTTAAGTGCCCATCCAACCATCTTTTAAATGTGGTGAGGTGTTTCTGCATCCACCACCCTTTCAGGCAGTGAGTTCCAGTCCCCCACAACCCTCTGCGTAAAGAAACCCCCCCTCAAATTCCCTCTGAATCTTCCACCAACCACCTTAAAACTATGCCCCCTCGTAATGACCCCTCCACCAATAAAATAGGCCCTTGCTATCCACTATATCCCCTCAATATTTTGTACACCTCAATGAGGTCTCCTCTCAACCTCCTCTATTCCAATGAGAACAAACCCAGCCTATCAAATCTGCCCTCATAACTAAGATTCTCCATTCCAGGCACCCTCTCTAGTACAATCACGTCCTTCCTATAATACGCCAACCAGAACTGCATGCAGTACTCCAGCTGTGGCCTAACCAAAGTATTATACAATTTAAGCATAACCTCCCTGCTCTTATATTCTATGCCTTGGCCAATAAAGGCAAGCATTCCGTATACCTTCTTAACCACCGTATCCACCTGGCCTGCTACTTTCAGGGATCTGTGGACAAGCACTCCAAGGTCTTTTTGTTCATCTACACTATTAAGTGGCCTACCGCTTAATGTGCATACCCTTTCCTTATTAGCCCTCCCAAAGTGCATCACCTCACACTTCTCTAAATTAAATTCCATTTGCCACTGCTCTGCCCACCTGACCAGTAGATTGATATCCTCCTGCAGCCCATGACTTTCCTCTTCATTATCAACCACACAGCCAATTTTGTGTTGTCTGCAAACTTCTTAATCATACTTCCTATATTCAAATCTAAATCGTTGATATGTACCACAAAAAGCAAGGGACCCAGTATTGAGTCCTGCAGAACCTCACACGAAACATCCTTCCAGTCACAAAAACATCCATCAATCATTACCCTTTGCTTCCTACCTCCAAGCCAATTTTGGATCCAACTTGCCACTTTGCCCTGGATCCCATGGACTTTAACTTTCATGATCAGTCTACCATGCGGGACCTTATCAAAAGCTTTGGTAAAGTCCATATATACTACATCGTACACACTACCCTCATCGACCCTCTTGGTTACCTCCTCAAAAAATTCAATCATGTTAATCAAACACCATCTTCCCTTAACAAATCCGTGCTGACTGTCCCTAATTAATCCTTGCCTTTCCAAATGTAGATTTATCCTGTTTTTCAGGATTTTTTCCAATAATTTTCCCATCACTGACGTTAGGCTGACAGGCCTGTAATTACTCAGCCTATCCCTTTTTCCCTTCTTAAACAAGGGTACTACATTAGCAGTCCTCCAATCCTCCGGCAGCATGCCCATATTCAAAGAGGACTGGAAAATGATGGTCAAGGCCTCTGTTATTTCCTCTTTTACTTCGCTCAACAACCTGGGATGCATTTCCTCTGGGCCTGGGAACTTATCCACCTTCAAAGCTGCTAAACCCCTTAATACTTCCTCTCTCACTATATTTATTTCATCCAGAATATCACACTCCTCCTCGATAGCAGTATCTGCATTACCTCTTTCCTTTGTGAAAACAGGTGCAAGGTATTCTTTAAGAACCCTACCAAAATATTCTGCCTCCAGACAAAGATTTCCTTAGTTACCCTCTTACTCTTAATATATTTATAGAACATCTTAAGATTTTTCTTAATTTTACTGGCCAAGAATATCTCATGCTCTCTCTTAGCATTCCTAATATCCCTTTTTAATATTACCTCTTATTATTCTATACTCCTCTAAAGATTCTAAAGTATTTAGCAGTTGATATGTTACATAAGCTTCCCTTTTTTACTTAATCCTCCCCTGTAAGCCCCGAGACATCCAGGAGGCTCTAGAATTATTTTTCCGAGCTATTTTCTTTAAGGGCACATGTTTGACCTGAACCTTTCGGATCTCCTCCTTGAATGCGTCCCACTGTTCCGACACACATTTACCCACAAGTAGCTGTTTCTAGTCCACTATGGCCAAATCACTCCTTAACTTAGCAAAATTAGCTTTTCCCCAATTCGGAACTTTTATTCCAGGCCTATTCTTATCCTTACCAATAACCAACTTGAATCTGACTGAATTATGGTCACTGGCACCCAAATGCTCCCCCACTAATACCCTTTCAACTTGCCCAGCTTCATTCCCCAAAACTAAATCCAAGACCGCCCCCTCTCCTGTTGGGCTTGCTAGATACTGACTAAAAAAGTTCTCTTGAATGCATTTCAAGAATTCTGCACCCTCTATACCCTTCACACTAAATTTGTCCCAATCAATATTTGGATAGTTAAAATCCCCTACTATTACTACTCTATGGTTTTTAGACTTCACAGCAATTTACCTACATATTTGCTCCTCTATCTCCCTCCCACTGTTTGGGGGTCTATAATACATGCCCAGCAGTGTGATCGCCCCTTTTTTATTTTTCAATTCGACCCAAATGGCCTCAGTTAATGATCCTCTAACATATCATCCCTCCTCACCGCTGTAATAGTTTCATTAATTCGTACCGCAACCCCCGCGCCCTCCCCCCACCCCCGCCGACTTTACCCCCTTCTCTGTCTTGTCTAAAAATCCTGTAGCCAGGAATAATAATCTGTAAAACCTAACCCTCTTTCAGCCATGTTTCTGTAATGGCTACAATGTCAGACTCCCAAGTGTCTACCTGTGCTCTTAGCTCAACCGCCTTATTCGCTATACTCCTTGCATTAAAGTATATATCATTCAGCACAGGACAACCTCCTTGCTTACTACATAAGAAGCTCTGTTTCCTCTGTCTTACAGATTTGCTTTCTACATTCTTGATATTCAATTTCTGCTTTATTTCCATCCCTTTTGAATTTGTTTTCAGGTTCCCATCCCCCTGCCAAGCTAGTTTAAACTCTCCCCAACAGCTTGAGCAAAACTCCCCGCAAGGATATTGGTCCCGGCGCTGTTGAGGTGCAACCCGTCCGATTTGTACAGGTCCATCTCCTTCAGAAGCAGTCCCAATGCCTCAAGAATTTAAAGCCCTCCCTCCTACACCAATTTTCCAGCCACGTGTTCATCCTCTCTATCCTTCTATTTTTGTACTCATTAGCAGGTGGCACTGGTAGTAACCCAGAGATAACTACCTTTGAGGTTCTACCCTTTAATTTTCTTCCGAGCTCCCTAAATTCTTCCTGTAGGACCTCATCCCTCATTTTACCTACGTCCTTGGTCCCGATATGGACCACGACCTCTAGTTGTTTACCCTACCGCCCCCTGGCACCCCCCACCCGCCCCCAGGATGCCCTGCACTACTCTGTGACTTCCTTGTCCCTGGCACCAGGGAGGCACAAAACCATTCGGGAATCACGTCTATGGCTACAGAAATGTCTGCCTGTTCCCCGAACTGTAGAATCCCCTATCGGTACGGCTTTTTTGTTCTTCGTCCATCCTTACTGTGCAGCTGAGCCACCCGTGGTGCCTTGGAATTAACTTTGGCTGCACTCCCCAGAGGCACCATCATCCTTACCGATAGTCAGAATTGAATATTGGTTTGAAAGCGAGATGCACTCAAGGGGGAACTCCTGAGCTACCTGCCGAGCGCACTAACTACGTCTGGTGGTCACCTACTTCCCCTCCACTTGCATGCCTTTAAGCTGCGAGGTAACTATTGTGTTCCTAACACAGATGAAGCTGCACACAGGGAGGTTAAAATAACAGTGGCCTCAGTCTTTAATAAGACACTCCAGAGTGAGGAACAGGCCTTACTCGCTGGCTTATATACAGTGCTCCCAAGGGATGCTGGGATCCCTTGGGACTTCAGGGGATGAGCTCCCTGGTGGCGGAACATGGGAGTGCATGCCTTACAGATACACAACATCACTCCCCCTCAAAGTCAAAGTGAAAACTATTTACAAGGTGAGGCGGTCGGGAGCCTTTCTTTCCCTGGTGGACTGCCTCAGTACAAATGTCTGTTCTGGTGTGTTGGCAGTGCCCTCGCTGAGCTGGCGTGTTGTTGGCACTGCTGGGCTGTTAGGTGAGCCTGGCCTTGCTGGGCTGTTGGATGTGATGGGTTCAATTTCCTGGTCTGGGGTGGTGTCGTTGATCCTTTGGGTGTGTGTTGTGGGCTCGAAAAAGGTGGTGTCTGCTGTGGGTTGTTCATGGCAGTCTGTGAACCGCAGCCTTGTTTGGTCCAGGTGCTTTCTGCAAATTTGTCCATTGTCTAGTTTGACTACAAACACCCTATTCCCTTCTTTAGCTATCACCGTGCCCGCGATCCACTTGGGACCATGTCCATAGTTTAGCACATACACGGGGTCATTCAGATCAATTTCCCGTGACACAGTGGCGCGACCAACGTTTGCATTTTGTTGCTGCCGCCTGCTCTCTACCTGATCATGCAGGTTGGGGTGAACCAGGAGAGTCTGGTTTTAAGTGTCCTTTTCATGAATAGCTCAGCCAGGGGCACCCCTGTGAGCGAGTGGGGTCTCGTGCAGTAGCTGAGCAGTACTCGGGACAGGTGGGTTTGGAGTGAGCCTTCCGTGGCTCGTTTAGGGCTCTGTTTGATTGTTGTACTGCCCGCTCTGCCTGCCCATTGGAGGCTGGTTTAAACGGGGCCGAGGTGACATATTTGATCCCATTGCGGGTCATGAATTCTTTAAATTCGGCACTGGTGAAACATGGCCCGTTGTTACTGACTAGTATGTCAGGCAGGCCGTGGGTGGCAAACATGGCCCTCAGGCTTTCAATGGTGGCGGTGGCGGTGCTTCCTGACATTATTTCACATTCAATCCATTTTGAAAAAGCATCCACCATCACCACGAACATTTTACCGAGAAACGGGCCCGCATAGTCGAATTGGATCCTCGACCATGGTCTGGAGGGCCAGGACCACAAACTTAGTGGTGCCTCTCTGGGCGCATTGCTCAACTAAGCACATACGCTGCATTGCCGTACACAGGACTATAAGTCAGGGTCGATACCAGGCCACCACACGTGGGATCTGGTTATCGCTTTCATCATTACTATACCCGGGTGTGTGCTGTGGAGATCCGAGATGAACGTCTCCCTGCCCTTTTTTGGGAGCACTACCCCACAACAGGCAGTCTGCCTGAATGGACAGCTTGTCCTTTCGCCACTGGAACGGCTTGATTGGCTCTTGCATTTCAACGGGGATGCTGGCCCAGCTCCCATGCAATACACAGTTTTTTATTAGGGACCAGAGGATCTTGGCTGGTCCAAGTCCTAATCTGGTGGGCCGTGACAGGTGATTTATCATTTTCAAACGCTTCCATGACCATCAACAAGTCTGCGGGCTGCGCCACCATCAACAAGTTTGCAGGCTGCGCCATTTCCACCCCCGTGGTGGGCAATGGTAGCCGACTGAGAGCATCCACACAGTTCTCGGTGCCTGGCCTGTGACAGATGGTATAGTTGTACGCTGATAGCGCGACTGCCCACCTTTGTATGCGGGCTGAGGCATTCGTATTTATCCCCTTGTTTTCAGCGAACAGGGATGTGAGGGGCTTGTGATCGGTTTCCAGCTCAAATTTGAGGCCAAACAGGTACTGATGCATTTTCTTTACCCCAAACAGACACACTAATGCCTCTTTCTCAATCATATTGTAGGCCCTCTCGGCCTTAGACAAGCTCCTGGAAGCATAGGCGACAGGTTGCAACTTCCCCGCAACGTTAGCTTGTTATAATACACACCCGACTCCGTCCCTTGTGCATGTTGATGCAGGTGAGGCCCTTCAAAGACTCCTCCAGCTCCTGCGTCATGTAGGCCAAAGTCAGGTCGCGCTTGGTGAACGTCTTGCCTCCTGCCAGCGTCGCAAATAGGTCGTCTGCCTTAGGTAGCGGGTATTGGTCCTGTAGTGAGAAACGATTAATAGTTACTTTATAATTGCCACAAATCCTGACCGTGCCATCACTTTTGAGTACTGGAACAATCGGGCTGGCCCACTCGCTGAATTCCACTGGGGAGATGATGCCCTCGCGTTGTAGCCTGTCCAGCTCGATTTCCACTCTCTCCCTCATCATGTGAGGTACCGCTCGCACCTTATGGTGAATGGATCGTGCCTCTGGGACCAAGTGGATCCACACCTTTGCCCCGGAAAAGTTTCCAATGCTTGGCTCAAAAAGGGAAGGAAATTTGTTTAGAACCTCGATACATGAGGCCTCATCGACATGTGATAGCGCTCGGATGCCATCCCAGTTCCAGCGGATTTTGCCTAGCCAGCTCCTTCCAAGCAGTATGGGCCTATCGCCCGGGACAATCTAGAGTGGCATTTCGTGCACCGTGCCCTCCTAGGTGACCTTGACCATGGCGCTGCCCAGGACAGTGATAAGCTCTTTGGTGTACGTTCTCAGTTTCATGTGGATGGGGCTCAGGGCTGGTCTGAATGCCTTGTTGCACCGCAGTCTCTCAAACATCTTTTTACTCATGATGGATTGGCTAGCGCCAGTGTCCAGTTCCATGGCTACAGGTAAGCCATTCAATTTTACGTTTCGTCGAAAATGTGTGCACCCCGTGTACTTCAGCATCTGCTTCATCTCTCTGAGGCTCGAAATTGCTTTGATCCACCATGGACCGATCTTCCACTGTCACGTGGTGGTTAGCAGGTTTTGCAGAGCTTGCAGCACGTTTGCAAGCTCGTTGGAGGTGCCCCATTGTTCCACAGCTCTTGCAAACATACGCTTTGAAGCGGCATGAATAGGCTGAATGGAAGCCTTCAATACACCAACAAGGTGTGAATTGCCTTGCATTCATCCTTTGTTGGGGACTCTGTGTCATCTGGGTCCCCTGTGGCCTGTTGGCAGTTGCAGACTCGTGGGTTCTGCCCTGTACATTTCTGCTCGCAAATGCAGTTCTAGTTAATTTATGAACATTGCTAGCACTTGTGTGCTGAGAGATTTGTTCGGTGTTATCACTGGTGGACATAAACGCCTGTGCTATCGCAATGGCCTTACTGAGGGTCGGTGTCTCTGCAGTCAAAAGTTTTCGTAGGTTGGTCTCGTGGCCAATGCCCAGTACAAAAAAGTCTCTGAGCATTTGCTCCAGGCAGTCATCAAACTCATATTGTCCTGCTAGTCGCCTTAGCTTGGCGACGTAGCTCGTCACTTCCTGACCTTCAGATCGCTGGCACGTGTAGAACCGATACCTCACTATCAGCACGCTCTCCCTCGGATTAAAATGCTCCCGAACCAGTGTACACAGCTCCTCATACGACTTATCTGTGGGTTTCACCGGAGCCAGAAGATTCTTCATGAGGCTGTAGGTCGGTGTCCGCAGACTGTGAGGAGGACCGCTCTCCTTTTTGCAGCGCTTCCTTCTCCGTCCAGCTCGTTGGCTACAAAGTACTGGTCTAGCCGTTCGACATAGGCTTCCCAGTCCTCACCCTCCGAGAACTTCTCCAGGATACCCACAGTTTGCTGCATCTTTGCGTTGGATTCGTATTCTCATCGCCAATTATTGTGTTCCTAACACAGATGAGACTGCACACAGGAAGGTTAAAGTAACAGTGACCTCAGTTTTTAATAAGACACTCCAGAGTGAGGAATAGGCCTTAGAGTCCGGCTTATATACAGTGCTCCCAAGAGATGCTGGGATCCCTTGGGACTTCAGGGGATGAGATCCCTGGTGGCAGAACATGGGAGTGCATGCTTTACAGATACACAACAGTAACCACCTTCTGAAATGTGCTATCCACGGAGCTCGAGCAGTTGAAGCTGGAGACACCTCCTGCACACATGGTTGTCTAGGCTGTGCGAAGCATCCAGGACTTCCCACATGCCACAGGATGTGCATTCCACGGGGCTGAGCTGCGCTGCCGTCCCTCTAGTTAGGCTTATCAAGTTTAAAATCTACTTAAAAAGAAAAAGAGAAAAGAGAGCTACTCACCAACTCACGTCACCGACCTCTGTGGCCTCCCGAACTCACCGACCTCTGTGGCCTCCCGACCTCTCGGCCTCCGAACTCCCGACTTCTTACTCGACGACTTCAGTGCCTACCGACTCGCCGACCTCCTGAACCCGGACTCCCCGGAACTCACAGACTCTCCCACTCTCGCCATGGCAGCTAGGAAAATTAAATTTAGTTAAATAAATAAATCTGGAATAAAAATATCAGTAATGGTGACCATGAAACTATCAGATTGTCAGAAAAACTCATCTGGTTCACTAATGTCCTTTAGGGAAGGAAATCTGTCATCCTTACCTGGTCTGGCCTACATGTGACTCCAGATCCATAGCAATGCAGTTGACTCTTAACTGCCCTCTGAAATGGCCTGGTAAGCCACTCAGTTGTAACCAACTTCTTTGAGAAACAATGGCACTGAAATTCCGATGTCCCGGGTCTGTAAGAAGTTCCAACAGACCCGGGAAGGCATCGGAAAACATAATAACATAAGAACATAAGAATTAGGAACAGGAATAGGCCATCTAGCCCCTCGAGCCTGCTCCGCCATTCAACAAGATCATGGCTGATCTGGCCGTGGACTCAGCTCCACTTACCCGCCTGCTCCCCGTAACCCTTAATTCCCTCGTTGGTTAAAAATCTATCTATCTGTGATTTGAATACATTCAATGAGCTAGCCTCAACTGCTTCCTTGGGCAGAGAATTCCACAGATTCACAACCCTCTGGGAGAAGAAATTCATTCTCAACTCGGTTTTAAATTGGCTCCCCCGTATTTTGAGGCTGTGCCCCCTAGTTCTAGTCTCCCCAACCAGTGGAAACAACCTCTCTGCCTCAATCTTGTCTATCCCTTTCATTATTTTAAATGTTTCTATAAGATCACCCCTCATCCTTCTGAACTCCAACGAGTAAAGACCCAGTCTGCTCAATCTATCATCATAAGGTAACCCTCTCATCTCCAGAATCAGCCTAGTGAATCATCTCTGTACCCACTCCAAAGCTAGTATATCCTTCCTTAAGTAAGGTGACCAAAACTGCATGCAGTACTCCAGGTGCGGCCTCACTAATACCCTATCCAGTTGCAGTAGGAGCTCCCTGCTTTAGTACTCCATCCCTCTCGCAATGAAGGCCAACATTCCATTCGCCTTCCTGATTACCTGCTGCACCTGCAAACTAACTTTTTGGGATTCATGCACAAGGACCCCCAGGTCCCTCTGCACCGCAGCATTTTGTAATTTCTCCCCATTCAAATAATATTCCCTTTTACTGTTTTTTTTCCCAAGGTGGATGACCTCATATTTTCCGACATTGTATTCCATCTGCCAAACTTTAGCCCATTCGCTTAACCTATCTAAATCTCTTTGCAGCCTCTCTATGTCCTCTACACAACCCGCTTTCCCACTAATCTTTGTGTCATCTGCAAATTTTGTTACACTACACTCTGTCCCCTCTTCCAGGTCAGCTATATATATTGTAAACAGTTATGGTCCCAGCACCGATCCCTGTGGCACAACACTAACCACCGATTTCCAACCCGAAAAGGACCCATTTATCCTGACTCTCTGCTTTCTGTTCGCCAGCCAATTCTCGATCCATGCTAATACATTTCCTCTGACTCCGCGTACCTTTATCTTCTGCAGTAACCTTTTGTGTGGCATCTTATCGAATGCCTTTTGGAAATCTAAATACACCACATCCATTGGTACACCTCTATCCACCATGCTCATTATATCCTCAAAGAATTCCAGTAAATTAGTTAAACATGATTTCCCCTTCATGAATCCATGTTGCATTTGCTTGATTGCACTATTCCTATCTAGATGTCCTGCTATTTCTTCCTTAATGATAGCTTCAAGCATTTTCCCCACTACAGATGTTAAACTAACCGGCCTATAGTTACCTGCCTTTTGTCTGCCCCCTTTTTTAAACAGAGACGTTACATTAGCTGCTTTCCAATCCGTTGGTACCTCCCCAGAGTCCAAACATTACACACTGCAATTTCTGTCGGTGATCTCTCCATGTTTTCAAGGTATGTGTGTGATAGGGTGTCTGCTAGGTACATTTCTTTTCCTGGTTGATACTTATTTTGACGTCATATTGGTTGAGCCGAATGAGCAGTGACAATATTGTCTTCGATTCTTTTATCTTTAAGCCTTCAGGTAAGTTTCCAAGAGGTAGCACATTGTATGTGGCCACACAATCTATTTGCATTTTTACCATTTGACCTTTAATAGAGAAGATAGCCATAATCTTATAAGGATACTTTCTGTCAGCTTTGTCCTTGATTGTGCGATCAACTTTACCATGGTCTTTACAGTCATGATTTCAAAATCAGAATCATAACTCTCTTCATATAGTGCATGAACTTTTGGCTTGCCCTTATATTTAGGGTTATGTGTAGACTTCTGCCTTGATCCACTCTGTCTGCACTTTTGAGAAAAATGATTTAGTTTGCCGCAACTTGTGCAGGTCTTCCCATATGCTGCGCATTTAGCTTTTGACAGCTCATGCCTTTTGCCACAATATCTGCAATTGTTCATGAACTCTTTGTCTGTGAATTCTTTCTCTGTGGGCCGGGGTTTCTGTCTGACAGCTTTGATATCTTCAGAGTCTGTTTTAGTGAGCGTCATAGATTTCATTTGTGCAACTGTGGCCTCTGTAGCTTTGCAGAGCATCACACATTTATCGAGTGTTAGGCTTGATCCTTGCAACAGCCTCTTACGCAGTGTTATCAGATATTCTGCAGACTATGCGGTCTCTGATGAAATCATCCCTCAAATTGCCGAAATCACATGACGATTCTAGTTCTCTCACTTTCACGAGATATCTGTCAAACCGCTCGTCCCCTTGTACACAGTTGTTAAACTGGTACCATTTATAGATAATGTTGGTTTTACCTTTACAGTACTCTTCCCAGAGCTTCAAAATAATCTCAATTTCCTGCTTGTCTTCCTCTGATTTGTAGGGAAGATTATTGTGGATACCTAGGGCATCGCTGCCAATGGCAGCGATATATGTTGCAACCCTAACTCTATCTGGTTTTTCCTCAATATTCATGATAATTTCATAGCTGTCCCACAGCTGTTTGAATTTTTTCCAGTTGTTTCAAATTGCGACGGAGGTGGGAGAGGAATGTGCGCGGGAGTTGGCACCGTGGTGGTCATGATAGTTCGCTACAGTTTAGGACTTTGAATTTGTCACATACATGTATACAGTTCAAATACCTGGAGGACTCGAACAACTCTAATAGTTAAATATCGTGGCCATGTAATTGTTGAAATACTTATGCCACTTTAAGTTTACTTTACGAATGCCGCTAGATTATTTTACAAGCTAATGACTGTTTATCGCCCTTCACGGATCCACGCGCGATGTGTAGGAAGAACGCTCTGCACTGCACTGCTTAACGTCAATTCCAATCAGCTCGAAAAAAATCTTAGTTACAATATTTTGGTCGTAGTTGCGTTCAACGAAAGATCGGAAGTCTCCACTTCTGACACCATGTATTTTATAGTCTCTTGAACACTCTTAGTTCAATTTAACTCTATTTATTGGGGCGATCTCAGACAGCCATGTGGAGCTTAAGATGGCATTCCTTCACAGACCCTCTCTCTCAATACAGCTCCCTATACCTCCTAGCTAGAGGGCGCTATACATTATAGCACTACCTCCAAGCTAGAGGGTGCTATGCATTATCTCGTTACAACCACCACACAGTCATTGTGGATGACACCTCCATCGTGCTGTGTGCCACTATCACTGTGCTAAATGGGATAGATTCAGAACAGATCTCGCAGCTCAAAACTGTGGGCCATCAGCTGCAGCAGAATTGTATTCCACCACAATCTGTAACCTCATGGCCCGGCATATCCCTCACTCTATCATTACCAGCAGACCAACCTTGGTTCAATGAGCAGTGCAGAAGAGCATGCCAGGAGCAGCACCAGGCGTACCTAAAAATGAGGTGCCAGCTTGGGGGATCTGCAGTACAGGACCACATGCATGCTAAACAGCAGAAGCAGCATGCTATAGACAGGGTAAGCGATCCCACAATCAATGGATCAGACCAAAGCTCTGCAGTTCTGCCACATCCAGTTGTACATGATGGTAACCATTAAACAACTAATGGGAGGAGGAGGCACCATGAATATTCTTATCCTCAATGATGGAGGTGCCCAGCACGCGAGTGCAAAAGACAAGGTTGAAACGTTTGCAACCATCTTCAGCCAGAAGTGCTGAGTGTATGATCCACATCGGCCTCCTCCTGAGGTCTCCACCATCACAGAAGCCAGGCTTCAGCTAATTCGATTCAGTCCACATGATATCAAGAAAAGGCTAAGCACACTAGATAGAGCAAAGGCTATGGGCCCCGACAACATCCCGGCTATGGTGCTGCAGACTTGTGCTCCAGAACTAGCCGTGCCTCTAGCCAGGCTGTTCCAGTAGAGCTACAACATTGACACCTATCCAACAATGTGGAAAACTGCCAAGGTATGTTCTGTCCATAAAAAGCAGGACAAATCCAATCTGTCAAATTACCATCCTGTAATGTATTTGCTTCATGGGTTCTTTGCTTAAGAATTCAAAGCAACACATTGCTTTTAAGAACTAGTTGGTTTATTAACAAAGGTTTAACAATCACACTACACATTACCAGCTCGCCCACTAGACTCACAACTGCATACCTCATCGTGGGTGACCGAGACCCAACTGACTGGGGTTTTATTGAGTCTTGTGAACATCACGTGACTGGCTAAGCCACTCACAATGCAACAGCTCAACAACTATTTTAAAGTAACGTTAATACAAGTGCACCCTTATTAAAGGGGCACTAGAACTGACAAATTAAAAAAGAAAACTTATTGGAACTACGGTCAAATTAAAATTTGGTTGCCGGGTGGGTGATGATGCACTCCAGTCACTCCAGCGCCCACCTCTCGCGGAAGGCCGCGAGCATACCGGTGGACACCACGTGCTCTATCTCCAGGGACACCCTGGCTCGGATGTAACCACGGAAGAATGGCAAGCAGTCGGGCTGAACAACCCCCTCGACCGCCCGGTGACCGGCTGATGGCCCCCTTGACCATGCCCAGGAGCAGGCCTACGAGGCGGCCTTCTGACCTGCCATCTCCCCTCCACACAATGTGCCCAAAGATCAGAAGTGTGGGACTGAAGTGCAACCAGAATTTGAGGAGCAGCCCCTTCAAATATTGAAAGAGGAGCTGCAACCTCATACACTCAGTAAAAACGTGGAACACGGACTCTTCCAGACCGCAGAAATTGCAGGCGGCCTAGGAGCCCATGAACCGACTTAAAGAGTTATTGCACAGGACTGCTCCGTGCACCACCCTCCTGGCCAAGTCCCCAAAAAATAGTGTGAGGACTTCTGCGTAGAGCGCACTCCATTGGGGACTGCCGCCTCCTCCAGACGGCAAGATGGCGCGCCATGGCGTGTTTCGATGGTAGACGAGGATGGAAAGGTGGAGAGTGTGCCAGAGCAGCCCGTACAGGAAACCCCACCACGCAGAATTGAAAGTCACGGAGGAGATTTCCCCGAGGAGGCTCAAGTTGTGAGGCGCCAGCTCCCGAGGGAGGTTCTGGGGCTTGGCGCCGATGAGGAATTCCGTCCGGACAGGGGTCAGTGCAGACGGGATCTCCCCACTTGCTTGAGCCTCCTTGACACACCTAACAGAGTCTGGGCTCAGCGCTGTTTTTAGCAACTCGATGGCATTGGCCGCGCGCCGGACATTGGCCCAGTTTAGGCGCCATGCCAGCACGTCTGGCGTCATCCAGCCCACTCCTCCGCCATCGAGCAGGTCCCTGATTCTGGTCACCTCGCCAGCCACAACCCTCTCGTCTGCCTGCCACCTAAAACCGCGGTCGTGGATGTTGTGTTTCTGTAAAGCATGCACTCCCATGTTCCGCCACCAGGGAGCACATCCCTTGGGATCACTGTATATAAGCCGGCCTCTAAGGCCTGTTACTCAATCTGGAGGGTCTTACTAAAGACTGAGGTCACTGTTACTTTAACCTCCCTGTGTGCAGTCTCATCTGTGTTAGGAACGCAACAACTGGCGACGAGTACACGTATCCAATGCAAAGATGCAGCAAACTATGGGCATCCTGGAGAAGTTCTCGGAGGGTGAGGACTGGGAAGCCTATGTCGAATGGTTGGACCAGTACTTTGTAGCCAATGAGCTGGACGGAGAAGGAAGAGCTGCAAAAACGAGAGTGGTCTTCCTCACGGTCTGCGGGGCACCGACCTACAGCCTCATGAAGAATCTTCTGGCTCCGGTGAAACCCACAGATAAATTATATGAGGAGCTGTGTACACTGGTTCGGGAGCATCTTAACCCGAGGGAGAGCGCGCTGATGGCGAGGTATCGGTTCTACATGTGCCAGCGATCTGAAGGTCAGGAAGTGGCGAGTTACGTCGCCGAACTAAGGTGACTTGCAGGACAATGTGAGTTTGATGGCTACCTGGAGCAGATGTTCAGAGGTTTTTTTGTACTGGGCATTGGCCACGAGACCATCCTACAAAAACTTTTGACTGTAGAGACACTGACCCTCAGTAAAGGCATTGCGATAGCACAGGCGTTTACATCCACCAGTGATAACGCCAAACAAATCTCTCAGCACACAAGTGCTAGCAATATTCATAAATTAACTGGAACTGTGTTTGCGAGCAGAAATGTACAGGGCAGAACCCACGAGTCTGCAACTGCCAACAGGCCTCAGGTGACCCAGATGACTCAGAGTCCGCAACAAATGATGAATGCAAGGTAATTCACACCTTGTTGGCGTTGTGGACGCTTCCATTCAGCCTATTCATGCCGCTTCAAAGGGTATGTTTGCAAGAGCTGTGGAACAATGGGGCACCTCCAACAAGCTTGCATACAAGCTGCAAGCTCTGCAAAACCTGCTAACCACCACGTGGCAGAGGAAGATCGGTCCATGGTGGATCAAAGCAATTTCGAGCCTCAGAGAGAGGAGGCAGATGCTGAAGTACACGGGGTGCACACATTTTCGATGAAATGTCCACCGATAATGCTAAATGTAAAATTGAATGGCTTACCTGTAGCCATGGAACTGGACACTGGCGCTAGCCAATCCATCATGAGTAAAAAGATGTTTGAGAGAATGTGGTGCAACAAGGCACTCAGACCAGCCCTGAGCGCCATCCACACGAAACTGAGAACGTATACCAAAGAGCTTATCATTGTCCTGGGCAGCGCCATGGTCAAGGTCACCTACGAGGGTACGGTGCACAAACTACCACTCTGGATTGTCCCAGGCAATAGCCCCACACTGCTTGGAAGGAGCTGGCTGGGCAAAATCCGCTGGAACTGGGATGACATCCAAGCGCTATCACATGTCAATGAGGCCTCATGTACCCAGGTTCTGAACAAATTTCCTTCCTTTTTGAGCCAGGCATTGGAAACTTTTCTGGGGCGAAGGTCCCAGAGGCATGACCCATTCACCACAAGGTGCGAGCGGTACCTCACATGATGAGGGAGAGAGTGGAAATCGAGCTGGACAGGCTGCAACGCGAGGGCATCATCTCCCCAGTGGAATTCAGCGAGTGGGCCAGCCCGATTGTTCCAGTACTCAAAAGTGATGGCACGGTCAGGATTTGCGGCGATTATAAAGTAACTATTGATCGTTTCTCGCAACAGGACCAATACCCACTTCCGAAGGCAGACGACATATTTGTGACGCTGGCAGGAAGCAAGATGTTCTCCAAGTTCGACCTGACTTCGGCCTACATGATGCAGGAGCTGGTGGAGTCTTTGAAGGGCCTCACCTGCATCAACATGCACAAGGGACTGTTCATCTACAACAGATGGCCGTTTGGAATTCGGTTGGCTGCAGCGATCTTCCAGAGAAACATGGGGAGCCTAATCAAGTCGGTACCATGCACGATGGTTTTTCAGGACGACATATTGGTCACGGGTCAGGACACCTACAAAACCTGGAGGATGTCCTCCAGCGACTGGACCATGTAGGGCTGCGGCTGAAGAGGTCGAAATGTGTCTTCATGGCAACAGAAATGGAGTTTTTGGGGAGTAAGATCGCGGTGGATGGCATTCGGCCCACAGACGCCAAGACACGGGCTATCAGGAACGCGCCCAGGCCACAGAACGTCACGGAGCTGCGGTCGTTCCTGGGACTCCTCAACTATTTTGGTAACTTTCTATCAGGGTTAAGCACCCTCTTAGAGCCCCTACATGTGTTATTGCGTAAAAATGAGAACTGGGTATGGGGAAAAAAACAAGTAATTGCTTTTGAGAAAGCCAGAAACATTTTATGCTCCAACAAGCTGCTTGTATTGTATAACCCGTGTAAAAGACTTGTGCTAGCATGTGATGCGTCATCGTACGGAGTTGGGTGTGTATTACAACAAGCTAACATTGCGGGGAAGTTGAAACCTGTTGCCTATGCCTCCAGGAGCTTGTCTAAGGCCGAGAGGACCGATAGCATGATTGAGAAAGAGGCATTAGCGTGTGTGTGTTTGGGGTAAAGAAAATGCATCAGTACCTGTTTGGCCTCAAATTTGAGCTGGAAACCGATCACAAGCCCCTCACATCCCTGTTCGCTGAAAACAAGGGGATAAATACTAATGCCTCAGCCCGCATACGAAGGTGGGCACTCGCGCTATCAGCGTATAACTATACCATCCGCCACAGACCAGGCACCGAGAACTGTGCTCTCAGTCGGCTACCATTGCCCACCACTGGGGTGGAAATGGCGCAGCCTGCAAACTTGTTGATGGTGGCGCAGTCCGCAGACTTGTTGATGGTCATGGAATCGTTTGAAAATGATAAATCACCTGTCACGGCCCGCCAGATTCGGACTTGGACCAGCCAATATTCTCTGCTGTCCCCAGTAAAAAGTTGTGTAGTAGCCACGTAGTGCTACCCAAAAAGGACAGGGAGACATTCATCTCGGATCTCCACAGCACACACCCGGATATAGTAATGATGAAAGCGATAGCCAGATCCCACATGTGGTGGCCCGATATTGACTCTGACTTATAGTCCTGAGTACGGCAATGCAGCGTGTGTGCTCAGTTGAGCAATGCGCCCAGAGTGGTGGATGCTTTTTCAAAATGGATTGAATGTGAAATAATGTCGGGAAACACTGCCACCGCCACCATTGAAAGCCTGAGGGCCATGTTTGCCACCCACGGCCTGCCTGACATACTGGCCATGTTTCACCAGTGCCGAATTTAAAGAATTCATGACCCGTAATGGGATCAAACGTGTCACCTCGGCCCCATTTAAACCAGCCTCCAATGGGCAGGCAGAGCGGGCAGTACAACAATCAAACAGAGCCTTAAACGAGTCACAGAAGGCTCACTCCAAACCCGCCTGTCCCGAATACTGCTCAGCTACCGCACGAGACCCCACTCGCTCACAGGGGTGCCCCTGGCTGAGCTACTCATGAACCCCGGCTGGTTCACCCCAACCTGCATGATCAGGTAGAGAGCAGGCGACAGCAACAAAATGTAAATGATGGTCGCGCCACTGTGTCACGGGAAATTGATCTGAATGACCCTGTGTATGTGCTAAACTATGGACATGGTCCCAAGTGGATCGCGGGCACGGTGATAGCTAAAGAAAGGAGTAGGATGTTTGTAGTCAAACTAGACAATGGACAAATTTGCAGAAAGCATCTGCACCAAACGAGGCTGCGGTTCACAGACTGCCCTGAACAATCCACAGCAAACACCACCTTTTTTGAGCCCACAACACACACCCAAAGGATCAACGACACCACCCCAGACCAGGAAATCAAACCCATCACACCAGCAGCCCTGTAGGGCCAACAACACGCCAGCCCAGCGAGGGCACAGCCAACACACCAGATCAGACATTTGTACCGAGGCGGTCCACCAGGGAAAGAAAGGCTCCCGACCGCCTCACCTTGTAAATAGTTTTCACTTTGATTTTGGCGGGGGAGTGATGTTGTGTATCAGTAAAGCATGCACTCCCATGTTCCGCCACCAGGGAGCTCATCCCCTGAAGTCCCAAGGAATCCCAGCATCCCTTGGGAGCACTGTATATAAGCCGGCCGCTAAGGCCTGTTCCTCACTCTGGAGTGTCTTATTAAAGACTGAGGTCACTGTTACTTTAACCTCCCTGTGTGCAGTCTCATCTGTGTTAGGAACACAATAGTGGAGGTACGGATTCCTGAGCAGCGGCTCCTGCCGGACAGCTGCCACTCCAAACGGTGGAGAGCTGTGCTTGATGGCGACTCTATTCCAGACCCTGATGACTTCCTGGTAAAAGACAGGCAGCCCCTGGACGGCGATCCTGACGCCCCCGAGGCTCACAAACAGGAGCTGCTTGTCGTAGTTGAGGCCGTGCTGCTGGCAGAAGAAACACGTCGCTCGCGTACACCACCTAGGAGGGGGCTCGATGTAGTGGTATCTCTGCAGGGTTTGAAAACAGAAAGTCGCATGTTGGGTGCTGACCCACACCAACATCTGACCACCCTCCCTAAGCAGGAGACTCAAAACCGCAGCAGAGACCCAGTGCTTCCTGTTGTTCCAGAAGAAGTCCACCAGCTTCTTCTGTATCTTGGCGACAAACGCAGGGGGAGGGGTCAAAGTGACCAGCCGGTACCACAGCATAGTGGCCACCAGCTGGTTTATGATTAGCGCTCGACCCCTGTAGGACAGCACTCGGAGCAGTCCTGTCCAGCGCCCAAGGCGAGCGGCGACTTTGGCCTCCAGCTCCTGCCAATTTCACCGGCCAGGCTTCCTCGTCAGGGCTAAGGTAGTCTCCCAGATAGAGGAGATGGGTTGTGCTCCAGGCAAAAGGCTTGAGCTCCTCCGGCAGGGATTCCACCCACCACTGTCCCACCAGGAGTCCGGACCATTTCTCCCAGTTGATCCTGTCGGAGGATGCGTCCAAGTAAATCTCCTGGCACTTACGCATCCTCCGCAGGTCAACGCGATCCTCGACCATGAGGAGCATGTCATCGGCGTAAGCCGAGAGGACGACCTCCACGCCCAGCCCTTGCAGAGCCAGTCCCGTCAACCTCTTCCGCAAGAGGCGCAGGAAAGGCTCCACGCAGGTGTCATATAACTGGCCAGACATGGGGCACCCCTGGCGCATCCCTCTCCCAAAGCCAAGGGACGCCGTCAAAGACCCGTTAACTTTAATCAGACACTCCGCGGCGATGTACAAAAGTCGGTTCCGGGCGACGAAATGCGTCCCAAACCCGAAAGCGCACAGAGTTCCGAACAAATATTCGTGATCCACCCTGTCGAATGCCTTCTCTTGGTCTAGAGATAGGAAGCCGACAGACCAGCCGCCTGGGAATGATGGATCAGGTCCCGGACCAGATGGATGTTATCGTCCGGCCCGGGACCGTGTAGGACTGGTCGGGGTGGATCATGTGGTCCAGCACGGCGCCAAGGCGAGCAGACATCACCTTGACAAAAATTTTGTAATCCGTGCTGAGGAGGGTAACCAGGCGCCAGTTCTTAAGTAGGCGAAGATTGCCCTTCTTAGGCAGCAGGATGATGACTGCCCTGCGCCAAGAGAGCGGCATCTCCCCGGTTGCCAGACTTTCCCTAAGGACCCACGCATAGTTGCCCCGCAGGACGTCCCAGAATGCCCTGTGGAACTCCACGGTCAGCCCGTCCATCCCCATGGAGTGATGCCTCCTTTTTTGTCTGGAGGGACGGGGAGGCTGGGAAACCTCCATGTCTGCCGAGGCTCCTGCCTCCGCTCCCTCCTTCTGGTTGTCTTGCCCACACCCGAGCCCAACCGCGGATGGCAAATTCTCTGCGGAAGCGAGTATGTTCAAGGGTTCGGGTATGGGATCGGGGATGCCCTGCGCTTGCCAGCGATAATAAGGGGCCGAGTGCAGTGATTGGGCTGTATGGCCCACTGAGGGAACTTGCCTGCTGGTGTTTGGCTTTCCTCCGTGCCTTCCTTCCGATCAGACGCTCTCCCTCCCACCCCACCGGAGGCCGTGAAGACAATGGCCCCCGACGATGCCCGTGCATGTTTGGCTCCCGGCATGCAGACGGTGACAGGAGGAGTGGCGGTGGCACCACATCCTTGGCCACTTTGGCTGTTTTAGCAGCCTTGGAGACGGGTGTGGTACCGCACGCCGTCCGACGTCCAGAAGATGCGGCAGGCAGTCCCCTCGTGGACCAGGCTGAATGCTCCTTCCATTACCCCTCCCGTGCCAGCTGGATGAAAAGCTGGCGCCAGAAGCAGAACACATGACAGAGCCTGGCTTCCCTGAAGCCGAGCGGTATGGGATTTATCCCCGACCTCACCTCCCCCAGTTGACGTAGGTGGGGGAGGAGGAGCTCACCGGTAACAAAGGGCGGGACGTTGGAAATAACGGTGGTCTTGAGAGGATCCACCGGCAGGAAGGTCCCGCCCAACGTGAGCCTCTTACTAAGGGCCAGGCCCACCGCTCGCTCCGACTCCAGGAAGAACATAGCCTTCCCGTACATTTTTGAGGTGGCGACAATGGTCGAGGGGCCGACTACCACAACCGTTGCCCTCTCGCACTCCTCAATAGTCATGTTGGGGTGAGTGTAGGTCTTGATTGCATTCTTTTTAGTTAGTAATTTAAATGGTGGCAGGGCAGCAGGAGCAGCAGGAGCTGCCGTGGCTGTGGACACCACGCGTGCATAAGTCTGCGCTGGCCTTGTCACCGGCGTAGATGCACTCACCGTCAGAGTCCCTTTAAAGGCTACACTCACCCCAATGTCACGGGCCCAAAAAGTCTTAATTGGCCTCCTTTATTTGAGCAGAGGGAGCTCTTATTGAGGCACACCTCTCCCCTGCTTAACAATCGGGGAGGGGGATTTTTTCCTCTGCTCGGTTTTCTAAATACAATAATTAAAAAGAGGAGAAAGAGGCTTCTCAGAGAGAGAGGGGAGAGACAGTGAGAGAGAGAGAGAGGGGGGTTGGGAAAGAGGGAGGCTGTGAGAGCAGGGTCACCCCTCACAGCATTGGGTGTGTGCTTGCAGGGGTGCACTTTCCGATGGAAAACAAACAAAGTCTCGATATATATGATCTTCTGGTGGGGGGAGAGATCTTCACCCGGGATAGCTGGAACTACCCGGGCACAGTCCTCCACCGGGTTTTAATGATGTTAATGATGGGGAAACGAGTCTTCACCCAGGCAACTCCAGCTGTCCCGGGCCAGGCAATGGGGGAGGGGTGTTTTTAGTGGTGTGTGGGGCCTAGTTTGTGGCAAGAACCCCACACACACACTTACACACACCTCCCCATGATATTCCGGCCTTCTTACTAATCTTCTTTCCTCCCCCACCAACAAAACAAAGCCTTTTATGTAGAGTGCACCAATGCACTCACCTGTAGATGTTGTAAATCACTCTCCCTCACCTTCCACACGGATGATGTTATTTTCCTGAGTTGTTGGTAGTTAGTTTTCTTTCCCCTATCTCCAACTCTGTGGTTGCAGTGCTGTTAAAGCTTTTACTCTCCTCCTCTCCCTCAAAGTGTTGATAACAGTAGGCCCCTTCCTCCTCTCCTGGGGACTCTGGTTGTAGGTTTGCAGGCAGGCTGTTGCCGGAGCTCCTTCCTCCACAAGCTCACAGCTCCAAGTGAATAAGCCACAACCAGAATAGCTCCACAAACCTGTGAGCATACTCACAGGTGCATACATTACACACCCCATCACTCTATTCTCAATCATCAGCAAAGTGATGGAAGGTGTCGTCGACAGTGCTATCAAGTGACACTTATTCACCAATAACCTGCTCATCAATGCTCAGTTTGGGTTCCGCCAGGACCACTCGGCTCCAGATCTCATTACAGCCTTTGTCCAAACATGAACAAAAAAGCTGAATTCCACAGGTGAGGTGAGAGTGACTGCCCTTGACATCAAGGCAGCATTTGACCGAGTAAGGCATCAAGAGTCCTAGTAAAACTGAAGTCAATGGGAATCAGGGGGAAAACTCTCCACATCGTTGGAGCCATACCTAGCGCAAAGGAAGATGGTTGTGGTTATGCACTTTGGCAAAAAAAAATCAAAGAGCAAGTTATTATTTAAATGGAGAAAGATTGCAAAGTGCTGCAGTACAGCGGGACCTGGGGGTACTTGTACATGAAACATAAAAGGTTAGTATCCAGGTACAGCAGGTGATCAGGAAGGCCAATGGAATTTTGACCTTTATTGCAAAGGGGATGGAGTATAAAAGCAGAGAAGTCTTGCTACAGTTATACAGGGTATTGGTGAGGTCACACCTGGAATACTGCATGCAGTTTTGGTTTCCATATTTAAGAAAGGATTTACTTGCTTTGAAGGCAGTTCAGAGAAGGTTCACTCGGCTGATTCCGGAGATGAGGGGGTTAACTTATGAGAAAAGGTTGAGTAGTTTGGGCCTCTACTCATTGGAATTCAGAAGAATGAGAGGTGATCTTATCGAAACGTATAACGCAGAGAGGATGTTTCCATTGATAGGGGAGACTAGAACTAGGGGGCATAATCTTAGAATATGGGGCCGCCCATTTAAAACTGAGATGAGGAGGAATTTAGTCTCTCAGAGGGTTGTAAATCTGTGGAATTCACTGCCTCAGTGAGCTGTGGAAGTTGGGTCATTGAATAAATTTAAGACAGAAATAGACAGTTTCTTAAACGATAAGGGGATAAGGGGTTATGGGGAGTGGGCAGCAAAGTGGACCTGAGTCCATGATCGAATCAGCCATGATCGTATTAAATGGCGGAGCAGGCTCGAGGGGCCGTATGGCCTACTCCTGCCCCTATTTCTTATGTTCTTATGTTGTTGGAGGTCAATCATCACAGCCCCAGGACATCACTGCAGGAGTTCCTCAGGGCAGTGTCATGGGCCCAACCATCTTCAGCTGCTTCATCAACGAGCTTCCCTTCATCATAAAATCAGAAGTGGGGATGTTCGCTGTTATCTGCACAGTGTTCAGTTCCATTTGCAACTCCTGAAGCTGTCCATGCTCGCATGCACAAGACCCGAACGACATCCAGGCATGGGCTGATAAGTGGCAAGTAACATTCACGCCACAAAAGTGCCAGCCAATGACTATCTTCAACAAGCGAGGGTCTAACCATCGCCCCATGACATTCAATGGCATTACCATCGCCAAATCCCCCACCATCAATATTATGATCCATTGATCAGAAACTTAACTGGACCAGCCATATAAATACTGTGGCAACAAGAGCAGGTCAGAGGCTGGGTAATCTGCGGCAAATGTCTCACCTCCTGGCTCCCCAAAGTCTTTCCACCATCTACAATGCACAAGTCAGGAGTGTGATGGAATAATCTCTACTTTTCTGGTTGAATGCAGCTCCAACAACACCATCTTGACACCATCCAGGGCAAAGCAACCTACTTGATTGGCACCCCATCCACCACCTTAAATATTCACTCCCTCCACCACCGGCACACCGTGGCTGCAGTGTGTACCATCTACAAAATGCACTACTAACTGCTAATGGCTGCTATCTGAGACAAGCTTACATCTGAATGCTGGCAAGAATACTGAAAGTGCATTAGTAGGGGAGGTCATATCTCCTTGTCTCACGTTAATAAAATATTCATTCATCTGCTAGTACATGTGACTCTTTCATATTTATATCAATGTGTAGCAGCAAAGTTCAGCATTTTAAAATCTGACGCAATTAACTTCAAATTTGTAGATACCAAAGTGACTGTTGGAAACTTCAATTGCACTTGTAACAATGTCGTAGATACTGTAAAAAAAGTGAAAACTCCGACAACTTCTTAAAGACCCATTCTTCTCCATAAATGTCAAAGCAGCATCTTAGGATAGAACATAACATAAGAATATAAGAATTAGGAACAGGAGTAGGCCATCTAGCCCCTCGAGCCTGCTTCGCCATTCAACAAGATCATGGCTGATCTGGCCGTGGACTCAGCTCCACTTACCTGCCTGCTCTCCATAACCCTTAATTCCCTTATTGGTTAAAAATCTATCTATTTGTGATTTGAATACATTTAATGAGCTAGCCTCAACTGCTTCCTTGGGCAGAGAATTCCACAGATTCACAACCCTCTGGGAGAAGAAATTCCTTCTCAACTCGGTTTTAAATTGGCTCCCCCGTATTTTGAGGCTGTGTTCCCTAGTTCTAGTCTCTCTGACCAGTGGAAACAACCTCTCTGCCTCTATCTTGTCTATCCCTTTCATTATTTTAAATGTTTCTATAAGATCACGCCTCATCCTTCTGAACTCCAACGATTAAAGACCCAGTCTACTCAATCTATCATCATAAGGTAACCCCCTCATCCCCAGTATCAGCCTAGTGAATCGTCTCTGTACCCCCTCCAAAGCTAGTATATCCTTCCTTAAGTAAGGTGACCAAAACTGCACACAGTACTCCAGGTGCGGCCTCACCAATACCCTGTACAGTTGCAGCAGGACCTCCCTGCTTTTGTACTCCATCCCTCTCGCAATGAAGGCCAACATTCCATTCGGCTTCCTGATTACCTGCTGCACCTGCAAACTAACTTTTTGGGATTCATGCACAAGGACCCCCAGGTCCCTCTGCACCGCAGCATGTTGTCATTTCTCCCCATTCGAATAATATACCCTTTTACTGTTTTTTTTTCTAAGGTGGATGTCCTCACATTTTCCGACATTGTATTCCATCTGCCAAACCTTGGCCCATTCGCTTAACCTGTCTAAATCTCTTTGCAGCCTCTCTGTGTCCTCTACACAACCCACTTTCCCACTAATCTTTGTGTCATCTGCAAATTTTGTTACACTACACTCTGTCCCCTCTTCCAGGTCATCTATGTATATTGTAAACAGTTGTGGTCCCAGCACCGATCCCTGTGGCACACCACTAACCACCGATTTCCAACCCAAAAAGGACCCATTTATCCCGACTCTCTGCTTTCTGTTAGCTAGCCAATTCTCTATCCATGCTAATACATTTCCTCTGACTCCGTGTACCTTTATCTTCTGCAGTAACCTTTTGTGTGGCACCTTATCGAATGCCTTTTGGAAATCTAAACACACCACATCCATCGGTACACCTCTATCCACCATGCTCGTTATATCCTCAAAGAATTCCAGTAAATTAGTTAAACATGATTTCCCCTTCATAGAACATTGGTATGGAGAAGAATGGGTCTTTATGACATGCAAGAGAACTCGCTAGGCAAGGATACTGTTACAGCAGACTGGATGGAGGTTGCTGAATAAGTTAATGTTGTCTCCCCTGAATTTGGAGAAAGAGAGTTGGATAGATAGATCGATAGATCCTCTGCACTGTGAGTGCAAATTTATCAAATCTACCCGAGTGAGTTTGCTTCTGGCATAGCTGCGAAACAGCATGTATACAGCGGGTACTCAGAACAAGTCCAAACGGAATCAGGTCAGCTTAATAGCAAACACCCAAGATGAATGAATGAATGATCTTTGTAATGCTATTGGAATGCTATAAGGCCTAGCCCATATTTTTCAGAACCTTATTGAGCCATGTGCAGCTTCTCTGTGCTACCAGTGCTTCGCGGTTATATTGTGATAATCACTGTGCACTCGGCATTGAGCAGGTCTCAGGGTCTCGTAATGTGGGCATATGTTTTTACTATGTTAAAGATGCTGTATAAATGCAAGTGGTTGTAGAAGAGCTAAGACATCCCTTGAAACAAAGCTTTTCTAGGACATTGTTGTGTGCAATGCTGCAGTATATGGCTGTGTGTGAGTCAATGATTCAATGGAAAAGGAGATAAAGAATAAAAGGCAAAGAATGGTGCTTAACTCCCTCTTTCACACTCCCTCCACAGTATCCACACCAGGAAACTCTGATGTGCAGTAGAAGCAAATGAGAAACAGATAAAGTTCAGTTTTCGTTGGCAGTGACCAGAGAACTTCAGCAATATTCTGTTTTGGCTCCTTTGCAGTTCAGGGTATTCCTAAATTACTCAGAGAATTATTTTATAAAATTTACTGATGATACCTAGATAAGTGGTCAGCTGACAAATAAAATAAATAGACAGCACTCAAAGAGATTGGGACCATTAAACAGATTGTCAGACAATTTTTAATCAAGAAGGCATTGACTCCTGTTTGGGTATGTTTCAAGAGGCTCTGGGTGTACTCCACTAACTTTCCTAGCTCAAACCCCAACTGATTTTTCCTTCCCTAGTCCAGGGCACTGGAGCCAACTGTAAAACCCACAGTGGTCTGGCCGAGATCTTCCAACTCATCACAGACCAGGAATAAAACCTGGGGATTCTCATGGACTGATACTGCATTTATGAAATGGAGTTTCTCCAGGTACTGAAGATTGATTTTAATGTGGATAAAAATAAGTTAATGCATGTTGTAATGAGAAACCACATCACATGTACGCATGTACAGGCTTCCATCAGCAAAGGTAGAAAAGCTAAAACATTTATATGATTAGTGATCTTTCACTAAATGTTCCAGTTAATAAAGCTGTAATCAATAATGCAGTCATTTTATATAGATGATTTATTATTCCTCCTTAACCCAATAAGCACACCAGTTATAATGCCATCACCAGTCCAATTATTTTAGTACAGATTGGATTTCAAACCGTTAACCTTCTTGGGCAGTACCATCCCAGACACTCCTTTTCACCACTATGCTGCTCAATATATAATACTTATTTCAGTTCAGTTCGATAGTGAAAGGAAACTCTCCATGCTGCTATGAATTCCCAAAGTAGAAAAAATATTATTTCTCAGATGGCGAATCAATGGGAGGCACTGAATGCAGGCTAGGTACTACTTTCTGACAGGGTAGGGTGAATAAATTACAGGGCAAGTCAAGTTAGTCCACTCTGATGTACCTCCTAGTAGCCAGTTACAGATCAATGCTTACAGAGGCTTCCAAGAAGGTTACCTTGCTGTTCTTTCATATTCTATTTATTTAATGGAACGGCTTCCAATGGAAGTGGTTGCACTAGGTAACCCAGTTTCCTGTATATTTACAGTATTTCTAGCATTTGCAGTTTTTTAAAATTTTTATGCATGAATATAAAAAGATCCAGACTGGAGGAACTAACTGTTCGATAGGTGTTCCATCCTCCTTTGGGGATTTTAATAATCTGCCTATGAACTTCCACAATGTAAAAAGCACATCACTGAACAGCTGAGAGCTAAGCTCACCTGTGGCCCGCCCCAAGATGTTGGAGTCCAACAGAAGTGCTTGTGGCACCCAGGGGAAACCCCTCCCAAGGAGAATTTTGGTGGCTCTGATGCTGGGCCATTTATTTTACATGGCTGCTGCTCTTGTCATCACGTGAAGTCAATGAAGTATTTGGAATAGTGCATGACTCAAGTGGACAAAAGGAATGTCCAGGGCACACAGGTAAGGTTGGTGACATCATGGCAGATACAAATGCCTGCTGCATTCTTTGGCCCACCTTTGTTCACCCTGTACTAAGTAAGCATGAAATACAGTAATTGGGGAACATTCAATGCTGCAAGATAACAACAGCCTGCCAAAAGGCGCTGCACTTGGTTCAGCTTCTAGTTAGACATAGTAATACACATTTAAGTGATACGAACGTTGATATTGTGGGGGAAACTTTACAGATCCTATCTACTTTAAGGGTCTTCCTGTTCTACAGAACTCTCCGGTAGAGTTTCTGTATGATCAATTTCTCCATCATATTGGTAACAATGATTTTGCTCTTTCATTCTATAAACATACCTACCATTGACTAATATCATAAAACCCAGGAGAAATTCAGGACATATTAGTTGAAAAGAAAATGTAATTTCATGCACTTAACAGTTGTAAAATAAATTAAGGACTCAATTTTCCTCAGTGATTTGCACTGCATTTTTTGTCGCGCGCTGCTTTTTTTGGCATAAGTTAAAAAATTAAAGTTTCCCCATTGAATGTGCACCAGCATAACTCAGTTAGTTATGATTTTTTTGGTTAGGTTTTTTTTGCATCATAACCTGTGTAACCTGATGTCTGCGCCAGTTTTTCTCAATTATGTAAGTTTGCCCCCAAAAAATTCTCTGAGGTCGGCGTATGTGACCACTCCTGAGAAACGTTCTGGTGAGTTAAGAAAAACCAGCGTTCATTGAAAAATCGGCGCAGAAAAACGCCATTGTTTTTCAGCGAAGTTTTGGAGAGAGCGAAAAACACTTAAATATGTATTATAAAGATAAAAATGTTTTACCTTAAAACGCAGTAAATAGAAGTTTGATGGAATTCTGTAAGTTTTCTTTTTTTTAAAACTGAGATGCCACCAGCGAACGTCTGCAAACAGGGCTCAAGGGTCGGAGCGTCAGCCAATAGAATCTTATACTCGCCCGGATTAGTGGGAAAGCGGGTTGTGTAGAGGACACAGAGAGGCTGCAAGGAGATTTGGATAGGTTAAGCGAATGGGCTAAGGTTTGGCAGATGGAATACAATGTCGGAAAGTGTGAGGTTATCCACCTTGGGAAAAAAAACAGTAAAAGGGAATATTATTTAAATGGGGAGAAATTACAACATGCTGAGGTGCAGAGGGACCTGGGGGTCCTTGTGCATGAATCCCAAAAAGTTAGTTTGCAGGTGCAGCAGGTAACCAGGAAGGCGAATGGAATGTTGGCCTTCATTGCGAGAGGGATGGAGTACAAAAGCAGGGAGGTCCTGCTGCAACTGTATAGGGTATTGGTAAGGCCGCACCTGGAGTACTGCGTGCAGTTTTGGTCACCTTACTTAAGGAAGGATATACTGGCTTTGGAGTGGGTACAGAGACGATTCACTAGGCTGATTCCGGAGATGAGGGGGTTACCTTATGATGATAGATTGAGTAGACTGGGTCTTTACTCGTTGGAGTTCAGAAGGATGAGGGGTGATCTTATAGAAACATTTAAAATAATGAAAGGGATAGAGATAGAGGCGGAGAGATTGTTTCCACTGGTCGGGGAGACTAGAACTAGGGGGCTCAGCCTCAAAATACGGGGGAGCCAATTTAAAACCGAGTTGAGAAGGAATTTCTTCTCCCAGAGGGTTGTGAATCTGTGGAATTCTCTGCCCAAGGAAACAGTTCAGGCGAGCTCATTGAATGTATTCAAGTCACAGATAGATAGATTTTTAACCAATAAGGGAATTAAGGGTTGCGGGGAGTGGGCGGGTAAGTGGAGCTGAGTCCACGGCCAGATCAGCCATGATCTTATTGAATGGCGGAGCAGGCTCGAGGGGCTAGATGGCCTACTCCTGTTCCTAATTCTTATGTTCTTATGTTCTTATGATACAGGGGCTCGGGGATTGGCTTCAAATGAAGCCTGAGGTGGTGTAGGGGGCTGTGGAAGACATACAGAAGGTATGAGAAGCCTGAACTACCCTTCAAATCAAGCCCAGGTGGGTAGGGGGCTGTGGAAGGCATACAGAAGGCATTATAAGCCTGCACTACGCATCCAATGTAGCCCGAGGGGTTGGGGGGTTTCCGATGACTGCGCCTGCTCAGACCTGGCTGTGGGGAGAGAGAACAAAGAACCTTGTCCTGCCTGCCTGCCATTTTGAGCTACTTGCAAAGGTAAAATGTAATCATGGGGGCAATACTGACAATGCCATACCTTGTACAAGCCTTCTGCATGATGGTGCTGCAGAGCAGACAATTGATTCGACGTCATCGCATAGGAATCTGAGAGCACATAGGATGATGGGCAGGAGGCCTTACCCATGTTGGGTATATCGAGACAGGCGTTCATACCTGATTAATGCAGAGAGTGTCAGAAGGCTGTGTTTCCACAAAGAAGTTGTAACTGAGATCTGTGAGTTAGTAAAAGCAGAACTGCCACCTCGAAGCATTGTCTAGGAGGACTGCTTTGTCAGTTGAAGTGAAGGTTACAGCTGCACTTTCATTCTATGCATCTGGATCATTCCAGGCTACAACTGGGGATGTGTGCAGCATTTCTCAACATGCAACACATGTCTGCATTTGGCAGGTGACTGCTGTGCTATATGCCTGGAAGGAATGACTACATAAAGTTCCCCATGACTGTCCAGGCAATGCGTGACAGGGCTGTGGGCTTCTCCAGGATTGCTGGCTTCCCAAAGGTACAGGGCTGCATTGATTGTACACACATTGCCTTGCGAGCACCTTTGGAGGATTGTGAGATGTACCGGAACAGAAATGGCTTCCACTCCATTAATGTGCAACTCGTGTGTGACAACATGCATCGCATCATGTCAGTTGATGCAAGATACCCTGGGAGCTCCAATGATACGTTCATCCTATGCGAGAGCATTATATTTGCCATGTTTCAGCAGCAGCCAGAAGGGCAGATCTGGCTACTGGGAGACAAAGGGTACGGCCTCCCCACCTGGCTCATGACACTCCTATGCGCAACCCGGAAGGAAGCTGACCAGGAATACATGTCGCACATTGTGATGCGCAGCATAATAGAGAGGACCATTGGCATCTTGAAACAGCATTTCCGATGCTTGGACCATTCGGGAGGCTACTTGCAATACTCCTCTGAAATTGTCGGTCAGTTCACTGCTGTGAACCAACATTGTTTCTGCTGACGGAGATAATCCCTTCCTCATGTTCCCGGACAGCGTTCCCATTTCTCGTGAGAGTGTTGTTACTTCTCCTGACAGTCCCGATACCTCATCACCCACCCCACTGATGGTGTCCAGGAGTGATTGTGTAAGGTTAATGCTTTCCGCACTCATTGCCATCATGTGAACCACATCTATTAGATCCTGCACCTCAGGAGAGCGTGGTCGAGCTCTCCTTCCCCCCCTCACCCTGGGTGTGGCTCGCAGCATCCCAGTGGGACCCGCAGCCTTGGACAGTGACACCCTGTGTGTGCCTTGCTGCATCCCAATGGGACCCGCAGCCTTGGATGATGGGGCCCTGGGTGTGCCTCGCTGCAACCCACTGGAATCCCCAGCCTCGGATGGTGGGAAACCATGGAATGTCCCAACAACACTCAAACCATTACTCAGGGAAGGGGCTAGCACCTCAATGGGTGACACCTGCACCTCCTCCAAGGTGAGTACAACAGTGGGGCTTCATCCATCCCCTCCCCCTCCCCCTCATCCCCATGCTCTTGGTCTGGAAGGTGGGATTGGAAGATGTTCTCCTCTTTAAGCTCATCCTCGTCCGAATCTTCTTCTGCATCATCAGGGTTGGCCTCAAATTCTGCAAAATATAACAGAACAGACAAATGGTTAGCAGCAGAGGAGGGGGCAGGGTGGGTGGCATGAGTAGGCTCACACAGCACACGCAACAGGCTGATTAGAAGGACCACAATGAATGATAGCATATTGCATCAACTGAAGTGTAGCTGACAGAGACATCCCCATGAACCGAAGCATGGCTAACCCGCACAGTACTTAACATTTAGCAAAGCAAGACTGTGGAATTTTCAGAACTTACCTTCTCCCTCAAGTGTGGGCCTAGCTTGTGCAGTGGTGGTTGCTTTTCTCCAGGCAGGACCCATCAAAGCAGCGACCCTCTCTTCCAAGGATGTCAGTGGCTGCAGATTTGCCGGGCCTTCTCCTGTTCGAGTTCTTTCTCGTTTGTTGTGGGCCACTTTCCTCTGCAAAGATGAAAGTATAACTTTTTAGAGAGGGTGTCTTTCTGGTGGGTGGGACATATACAGATGGTCACATTTACAATTGCAATTCCATTGAAAAGTTACAATATTACTTACACTAACTACTTGACCAAGGTCCTGGTGCTTCTTTTTGCACTGGCCTCCAGATCTCAGAGTGGTCACCATTGCACAGTAATCTTCTGCAAGTTCGTTCCAGCGTTTCTTCATTTCTTTGGGTAGAACTTTTATGTGACCTCTGCTGGTGTCCAGCTCCTGCCACCTGCCCTCAATCACAGTAACTAGTGCCTCCATTTCATCCTGTAAGAAATTCTTGGTCCTTGCGCATGGTGTATCTTGTATTGCAGTTCTAATTTTTCCAATGATAATTAAAGTTCTCACACAGCACTCAAAGTTCTCACACACACAACTGGCTCTTTAAAAATGGCTGATTGCAGACTGGGAGCTGCACTGCGCATGCACGCCCATAGGAATCACATCTAAAACATCATTTTTTTTCTACGCATGCTCAGCAGGGGCAGCACCGTTTTTTCGGCGCAGACATTAGGCTCCACTGCCCAAGGCTACAGGACAGGCTGCGTGGCGCCAATTTCAAAAAATAGAACAGGGAAACTTGGCACATTTATTTTTGGAGCAGTTGTGACCTAGAAAAACAGGCATAACTATGGCAATATGCCAAAAAATGGCTTTGGGGAAAATTGAGCCCTCAGTACACATCAACTGAAAAAAAAATCTTTCCTAATATTTATTAAAATTATTTTTCATATGTCCCTTTTAAATTGGGATTCTAAACACTTCCCTAATTTTCATGGGTGGTGCTTCTGCCAGATCATAAGAACATAAGCAATAGGAGTAGGAGTAGGCCATACGGCCACTCGAGCCTGCTCCACCATTTAATACGATCATGGCTGATCCGATCATGGACTCAGGTCCACTTCCCTGCCCGCTCCCCATAACCCTTTATCCCCTTATCGTTTAAGAAACTGTCTATCTCTGTCTTAAATTTATTCAATGACCCAGCTTCCACAGCTCCCTGAGGCAGCAAATTCCACAGATTTACAACCTCTGAGAGAAGAAATTACTCCTCATCTCAGTTTTAAATGTGCGGCCCCTTATTCTAAGATTATGCCCTCTAGTTCTAGTCTCCCCTATCAGTGGAAACATCCTCTCTGCATCCACCTTGTCAAGCCCCCTCATAATCTTATACGTTTCGATAAGATCACCTCTCATTCTTCTGAATTCCAATGAGTAGAGGCCCAACCTATTCAACCTTTCCTCATAAGTCAACCCCGGAATTAACCTAGTGAACCTTCTCTGAACTGCCTCCAAAGCAAATATATCCCTTCTTAAATATGGAAACCAAAACTGTACGCAGTATTCTAGGTGCGGCCTCACCAATACCCTGTATAACTGTAGCAAAACTTCCCTGCTTTTATACTTCAACCCCTTTGCAATAAAGGCCAAGATTCCATTGGCCTTCTCGATCACTTGCTGTACTTGCATACTAACCTTTTGTTTTTCATGCACAAGTACCTCCAGGTCCCACTGTACTGTAGCACGTTGCAATTTTTCTCCATTTAAATAATAACTTGCTCTTTAATTTTTTTTCTGCCAACGTGCATGATCTCATACTTTCCAACATTATACACCATCTGCCAAATATTTGCCCACTCACTTAGCCTCTCTATGTCCTTTTGCAGATTTTTTGTTTCCTCCTCACACATTGCTTTTCCTCCCACCTTTGTATTGTCAGCAAACTTGGCTACATTACACTCGGTCCCTTCTTCCAAGTCGTTAATGTAGATTGTAAATAGTTGACGACCCAGCACCGATCCCTGCAGCACCCCACTTGTTACTGATTGCCAACCCAAGAATGAACCATTTATTCTGACTCTCCGTTTTCTGTTAGTTAGCTAATCCTCTATCCTTGCTAATATATTACCCCCAACCTCGTGAACTTTTATCTTGTACAGTAACCTTTTACGTGGCACCTTATCAAATGCCTTCTGGAAGTCCAAATACACCACATCCACTGGTTCCCCTTTATCTACCCTGTTCATTACATCCTCAAAGAATTTCAGCAAATTTGTCAAACATGACTTCCCCTTCATAAATCCATGCTGACTCTATCTGACTGAATTATGCTTTTCCAAATGTCCTGTTACTGCTTCTTTAATAATGGACTCCAACTTTTTCCCAACCGCAGATCTATATTCTATAGTCTGGTCTATAGTTTCCTGCTTTTTGTCTGCCTCCTTTTTTAAATAGGGACGTCACATTTGCAGTTTTCCAATCTGCTGGGACCTCCCCACAATCCCGGGAATTTGGGTAAATTACAACCAATGCATCCACTATCCCTGCCGTTACTTCTCTTAAGACCCTAGCATGCAGGCCATCGGGTCCAGGGGATTTATCTGTCTTTACTCCCATTATCTTACTGAGTACCACCTTCTTAGTGATTGTGATTGTGGTAATTTCCTCCCCCGCTATAGCCCCTTGACTATCCACTGTTGGGATATTTTTAGTATCCTCTACCATAAAGACTAATACAAAATATTTGTTCAGAGTTTCTGCCATCTCCAAGTTTCCCCATTACTAATTCCCTGGTCTCATCCTCTAAGGGACCAACATTTCCTTTAGCCACTCTTTTCCTTTTAATAGACATGTAGAAACTCTTGCTATCTGTTTTTATATTTCGTGCTAGTTTACTTTCATAGGGCTCAATTTTCCCCAAAGCATTTTTTTGGAGTACTTGAAGAGTTATGCCCGATTTTTTGGGGCCCAAGTGCACCAAAAAAAAAATATTCTGAAGTTTCCCTGTTGGAGTTCTTCATTTTGGCCTGGTGTAACCCGACCTTTAGTTTTCGGGGTAGAGCCTTGGTCTGCGCCAAAAAGATCGGGTTGCCTTGGTAACCAGGGACATAATGCGAGCTGAGGCTGCAAAGTGAAGCATACAGCCAGCTCCCAACACATTAAAAGAATTGAAAACCACATAATAGCAACTTACCTCCAACCCTGCCGAAAGAGCATTCTCGGTCCCAACCGGTTCGATTCTCCGATCTCTCTTGCTCTCTCTATGTATTTGGCCGAAAGGTTTGCCGGTGCGGTCTTCCGCCCCATCCCTGGCCGAAGAGCTTGCCGGTGCGTTCTTCCACCCCATCCCTGGCCGAAGGGCTTGCCGGTGCATTCTCTTGCCCTTAGCCCCTAGCCCTGGCCGAAGGGCTTGCCGGTGCGCTCTCCCTCCCCTAGCCCTGGCCAAGTGGCCTCCCGGTCCACTTCCCCGCCCCTAGCCCAGGCCGAGTGGTCTCCTCCCTCCCGATCCCCGCACCTAACTACACCAGAAAAGCTTCCCCCACCCCCTCTCCCTTCCCCCATCCTCTCTCCCTCCCCCCACCCCCTCTCCCTCCCCCCACCTCTCTTTTCCTCCCCCACCTCTCTCTCCCCCTCTCTCTTATCTTTCCTGTTGCTGCTGTCTGGACATCTGCTGCACTTACCTGCGCCGATTTCTTTAACTTTCTGCAAGGGTTTTCTCGAGAGGCCACATACGCTGGCCTAAGTAGAAATGGAGTAATTATTAGCTGGCCAAAGTTGCCAAAATGGCCAGAATTGGCGTAGGTGGCTGGTAACACCGCTTTTAGAAAAAAAAACTTACCGAAAAAAAAGTCACTAACTGAGTTATGCTGGTGCAAATTGATTGGGGAAACTGGGAATTTTTAAGTTAGGCCAGAAAAAACAGTCTACTCGAAAAAAAAACGGCGCAAATACTGGGGAAAATTGAGCCTATACAGCCTGAGTGTAAGTAGTGGTATCGTGCTTTTTCAGCAAGATCCCTGGCAGATTTTTTAGCTGCCCAATTTCACTACACCTGTTACTCTGAATTCTACTGGTAGTAGTTACCAGCTGGTTGAACCTTACATTAATTCAAATCTGATGCAGTGCTACTAGTATCATTCTAAAAAATAGTATAAATTTGTTTGAATTGGTAACGTTTTTGCCTTTCAGTCAGAAGGTTACACGTAAAACCAGATTTTAGCAGCTAAACTAGGTTGAGCCTCCAGTGTAAACATAGAAACATAGAAATTTACAGCGCAGAAGGAGCCCATTTCAGCCCATCATGTTCACGCCGGCTGACAAAGAGCCACACGGCCCTTGATCAGCAGTCCTGAAGGTTACATATAAACCTATGAACAATGATGGAAAGGCAAAGAGCACCCAGCCCAACCAGTCCGCCTCACACAACTGCAACACCCCTTATACTGAAACATTCTACACTCCACCCCAACCAGAGCCATGTGATCTCCTGGGAGAGACAAAAACCAAATAAAAACCCAGGTCAATTTAGGGAGAAAAAATCTGGGAAAATTCCTCTCCGACCCATCCAGGTGATCGAAACTAGGCCTGGCCGTATGCTATTTCCTGCGGTACTTACCATTATATCTGCGCCATCCAACAAAAGGTCATCCAGTCTAATCCCAATTACCAGCTCTAGGTCTGTAACCCTGCAGGTTACGGCACTTTAAGTGCACATCCAACCATCTCTTAAAAGTGGTGAGGGTTTCTGCATCCACCACTCTTCCAGGCAGCGAGTTCCAAATCTCCACACCCCTCTGCGTAAAGAAGCCTTCCCTCAAATCCCCTCTAAACCTTCCACCAACCACCTTAAAACAATGTCCCCTCGTAATAGATCCCTCCCCCAATAGAAATAGACTCTTACTATCCACTATGTCCAGGCCCCTCAATATTTTGTACACGTCAATGAGGTCTCCTCTCAACCTCCTCTGTTCCAATGAGAACAAACCCAGACTATCCAATCTGTCCTCATAACTAAGATTCTCCATTCCAGGCAGCATCCTAGTAAATCTCCTCTGCACCCTCTCTAATGCAATCACATCCTTCCTATAATACGGCAACCAGAAATGCACACAGTACTCCAGCTGTGGCCTACCCAAAGTATTATACACTTTAAGCATAACCTCGTGCTCTTATATTCTATGCCTTGGCCAATAAAAGCAAGCATTCCATCTGCCTTCTTAACCACCTTATCCACATGGCCTGCTACTTTCAGGGATCGGTGGACAAGCACTCCAAGGTTCCTTTGTTCATCTACACTATTAAGTGACCTACCGCTTAATGTGTATACCCTTTCCTTAATAGCCCTCCCAAAGTGCATCACCTCACATTTCTCTAAATTAAATTCCATTTGCCACTGCTCTGCCCACCTGTCCAGTAGATTGATATCCTCCTGCAGCCCATGACTTTTCTCTTGATTATCAACCACACAGCCAATTTTAGTGTCATCTGCAAACTTCTTAATCATACTCCCTATATTCAAATCTAAATCGTTGATATATACCACAAAAAGCAAGAGATCCAGTACTGAGCCCTGCAGAACCCCACTGGAAACAGCCTTCTAGTCACAAAAACATCCATCAAACATTACCCTTTGCTTACTATCTCCAAGCCAATTTTGGATCCAACTTGCCACTTTGCCCTGTATTCCATGGGCTTTAATCTTCATGACCAGTCTACCATGTGGGACCTTATCAAAAGCTTTGGTAAAGTCCATATATACTACATCATACGCACTATCCTCATCGACCCTCTTGGTTACCTCCTCAAAAAATTCAATCAGCTTAGTCAGACACGATAATCCTTTAACAAATCCGTGCTGACTGTCCCTAATTAATCCTTGCCTTTCCAACTGTAGATTTATCCTGTCTTTTAGGTTTTTTTCCATTAATTGTCCCACCACTGAGGTTAGGCTGACAGGCCTGTAATTACTCAGCCTATCCCTTTTTCCCTTCTTAAACAAGAGTACTACATTAGCAGTCCTCCAATCCTCTGGCATCATGGCCAAATCCGAAGAGGACTGGAAAATGATGGTCAAGGCCTCCTCTTTTTCCTCTTTTAATTTGCTCAACAACCTGGGATGCATTTCATCCAGGCCTGGGGACTTATCTACTTTCAAAGCTGCTAAACCCCTAATACTTCCTCTCTCACTATATAGCACTGAGTGGGTGCTGCATTGCTGGAGTTTACATCCTTTGAATCAGATGGTGAGGAATAGTATAGTAATTATACTTCAGTAATTTTGGCATGCATGCATTTTGTTATGCATATTTACAAATGATAGCACATTGACAGACTATGATGTGTTTATCAATAAATAATAATTTCATTACAAACTGGCCGTATCCCAATTCATACCTCTATTGGGTAGATTTGCATCTTTATCAGTCCCCATTGCAGACCTTTTACCCATATGAGTCCTATTCACTTTTGTTCTCTTTTATTTTGCATTTGTAATGACAAAAAACTTAAATCCAAAAAATCTTTAGGTCGGTTTTTGCCCTTAATACTCCTGGTGCAGGGCATTGTTTGCTGGGAGTGCTTTTTGAGAATTCAGCTGATTGACCTCATGACTGGGAGCAAAGCTTTGCAAAGCTCACATCTTTATCTTTCTCCCTCTATCCCTCAATTCTTCTTTACTCCCTCAAATTCAAAGGGCACAAACGTCAGCGTACCTTGTACACACCTAACATAGTTATGTATCGGCAGATTTGGGTGCATTTTTTCTATCTTTTATTATTGCATATTAGTGTTTTGGGGGCTGTTCCTCATTCATGATAATGGGAACTCCAACTTATGGAGTTCCCATTATTATGAATGAGAATATACTATACCTGATTGGCTGCCCAGAGCCATGTGACTCCAGCTCCAGGCCTGCGCACGTCCTGTTGTGCACGCACTGCGATGCGCAGTCAGGAGAGGCCTCTGGACCGGGACCTCGTGTAGCCGCAGCAACTTCAGGTAGGTGCGCGTCTTTTTTCTATAATCCATTCGAACGCCCGCGGGAAGGTGAAGCCGGGATTTTTGGACCATTGTAATTGACTGCTGAGACAGCTTGTTGTTGCCACAGCAATTTGTGCTAAGGAATTCCCACTACACTGCACTGATCCCAATTGCACATTTAAAATTCCAAGCTTCTCGCCACAGGGGTTGCAAGATCTTTGCGGGAAGTTTTTTTCAGGGACAGCAGCAAACACCTTTGCTTCATCACTGTCCGCAAATTATGGGCTTTTTTACCAGGCTTTTGCTCACCCCTCCTAATATCTCTTTCTTTGGCTCAGTGTCAGTTTTTTTCTAGATGCCTTTGTGAAGCACCTTGGGATGTTTTTCTATGTTAAAGACATTATATAAACACAAGTTCTTCTTGTTTTTCTTGTTCTTGTTAACTCCTTGGTGTATCCTTTTCACCTTCCTTCTCTATCCTCAGGATGTTCTTCTCCATCTCCAGGTTTCACATCCAAGGTCTCTCAGAACTGTTTTCCCAGCTCTTTCCACAAGATATTTTAAATATGTTGTCCATCTCCTGCCTTCATCGCAGCTACCTATAGATCTTGGATTAACTCAACAAAATAATAGAGAATCATGTATACTGCTTTGATTGGAACAGCTGGTACAACTCCTATCATTGTGATATTTTAAATATTACTCTTTAGATTGTTTACTGTTAGAAATAATTGGGAATGGACAAAATAAATGACAACATTTTACTTTGCATTTTCTATACTGAGAAATGTTTTCAAGTTAATTTTATTCACATGCTCTGATCTTGTTATTTTACTCCCTCGAAAGATGTTCCTGTAGCATACTTCATCCCAAGCAGTGAGGAGTGAAGAGTGAGCCATTGACAGGTTTTTGTCAATGCTGTTGTCAAACCAACCAATACAATCCTGAAAACTCAGTCTCAGCCAATTCATAAAGAGGGGCCACAAAGACTGAAAGCAAGTGCTCAGGGAGAAATAATGCATTGGAGCTTATCTCACTAAGCCCATGTTTGGTTTTGAGATAAATGGAAACAGTTTGAAATTCCAATCCAAATGTAGAGGATCTCACTGTATGGATGTAGAGGATTCCCATCCCCCTAATTATTTTGCAAAAATTACTAACATTATATTAGCAATGCCATCAGGGCTCTAAAAATGTCTTGTTTAACAGATGTACCAGCAACACAAAAGCAAAATACTGCAGATGCTGGAAATCTGAAATAAAAACAGAAAATGTGGGAAATATTTTGCAGGTCAGGCAGCATCTGTGGAGAGAGAAACAGAGTTAATGTTGTACCAGATGTACCAAGAACGCCTCCAAGCCAACCAATTTAATTCATAGTGGAACCCTTGTTCATAAAGAAGTGTGCATATGTTATCTGGACTTCACTCAACAAATAAATGTAATTTGGAATTTTCCACTAGGAATTTTGCCAATCTCAGCCAGGGAGAGGTACTTGCTAGAGATTTCAGTGAATCCAGGTGAGCCCTGAATTGTATACAGTTGATGTTGCCACATGGTTCAAGGGAGCTGTAGTGTAATGGTTATGTTACTTGACTAATAATCCAGGGACATGAGTTCAGAATCCCACCATGGTAGTGAGGAAATTTAAATTCAATTAAATAAATCTGGAATTTAAAAAAAGCTAGCATCAGTAATGTTGTGTATCTGTAAAGCATGCACTCCCATGTTCCGCCACCAGGGAGCGCATCCCCTGAAGTCCCAAGGGATCCCAGAATCCATTGGGAGCACTGTATATAAGCTTGCCCCAAGGCCTGTTCCTCACTCTGGAGTGTCTTAATAAAGACTGAGGTCACTGTTACTTTAACCTCCCTGTGTGCAGTATCATCTGTGTTAGGAACACAATAACTGCCGACGAGTATAAGAATCCAATGCAAAGATGCAACAAATTGTGGGCATCCTGGAGAAGTTCTCGGATGGTGAGGACTGGGAAGCCTATGTCGAATGGTTAGACCAGTACTTTGGAGCCAACGAGCTGGACGGAGAAGGAAGCGCTGCAAAAAGGAGAGTGGTCCTCCTCACGGTCTGCGGGGCACCGACGTACAACCTCATGAAGAATCTTCTGGCTTCGGTGAAACCCACAGATAAGTCGTATGAGGAGCTGTGTACACTGGTTCAGGAGCATCTTAACCCGAAGAGGATCATGCTGATGGTGAGGTATCGGTTCTACACGTGCCAGCGATCTGAAGGTCAGGAAGTGGCGAGCTACATCGCCGAGCTAAGACGACTTGCAGGACAATGTGAGTTTGATGGCTACCTGGAGCAAATGCTCAGAGACTTTTTTGTACTGGGCATTGGCCACGAGACCATCCTACGAAAACTTTTGACTGTAGAAACACCGACCTTCAGTAATGCCATTGCGATAGCACAGGCGTTTATGTCAACCAGTGATAACACTAAACAAATCTCTCAGCACACAAGTGCTAGCAATGTTCATAAATTAACTGGAACTGCATTTGCGAGCAGAAATGTACAGGGCAGAAACCACGAGTCTGCAACTGCCAGCAGGCTTCAGGTGACCCAGATGGCTCAGAGTCCCCAACAAAGGATGAATGCAAGGCAATTCACACCTTGTTGGCGTCGTGGAGGCTTCCATTCAGCCTATTCATGCTGCTTCAAAGGGTATGTTTGCAAGAGCTGTGAAACAATGGGGCACCTCCTATGAGCATGCAGATGAACTGCAAGCTCTGCAAAACCTGCTAACCACCACATGGCAGAGAAAGTCGGTCCATGGTGGATCAAAGAAATTTTGAGCTTCAGAGAGAGGAGGCAGATGCTGAAGTACACGGGGTGCACACATTTTCAACGAAATATCCACCTATAATGCTAAATGTAAAATTGAATGGCTTACCCGTAGCCATGGAACTGGACACTGGCGCTAGCCAATCCACGATGAGTAAAAAGATGTTTGAGAGATAGCGGGAGTTTGAGCAGCGTTGGAGAGGCAGTGTGGGGAGGTCTATAAAAAGGCCCAGCGGCAGATCGTGAGGCAGCGGGAGTTCGAGCAGCGTCGGAGAGGCAGCGTGGGGAGGCCCACAAAAAGGCTCAGCGGCAGTTCGTGAGGCAGCGGGAGTTCGAGCAGCGTTGGATATATGTGCTTGTGCAGCTGCAGCAGGGGCAGAAGGTAAAAAATAAGTAGAAAGAAATTGAAAGGTGACGTCACAGTCAAGGGGGTAAGTGATTGGCTGGTGATGGGTAAGTAGTTTTCCGTTTTCTTTTCTTTATCAGTAAGTACCATTTAGCATTGTTGTTGCCAAATTAAATCTATCTCGAGGTTAAATCATGGCAGGACAGCTCTGACACATGTTATGATCCTCCTGTACTATGTGGGAAGTCAGGGACGCCTCCGGTGTCCCTGACGACCATGTGTGCGGGAAGTGCATCCGCCTCCAGCTCCTGACGGACAGCATTGCGGCACTGGAGCTGCGGGTGGGTGAACTCTGGAGCATCCACGATGCTGAGAATGACGTGAATAGCACATTTAGTGAGTTAGTCTTACCGCAGGAAAAGGGTACACAGCCAGATAGTAAATGGGTGACCAGCAGGAAGAGCAGTGCAAGGAAGGTAGTGCAGGGTTCCCCTGTGGTCATCCCCCTGCAAAACAGATACACTGCTTTGGGTACTGTTGAGGGGGATGACTCATCAGGGGAGAGCATCAGCAGCCAAGTTCATAGCACCGTGGGTGGCTCTGCTGCACAGGAGGGCAGGAAAAAGAGTGGGAGAGCTATAGTGATAAGGGATTCGATTGTAAGGGGAATAGATAGGCGTTTCTGTGGCCGCAACTGAGACTCCAGGATGGTATGTTGCCTCCCTGGTGCAAGGATCAAGGATGTCTCGGAGTGGGTGCAGGACATTTTGAAAAGGGAGGGTGAACATCCAGTTGTTGTGGTGCATATAGGTACCAACGATATAGGTAAAAAAATGGGATGAGTTCCTACGAGATGAATTTAGGGAGCTTGGAGCTAAATTAAAAAGTACGACCTCAAAGGTAGTAATCTCAGGATTGCTACCAGTGCCACGTGCTAGTCAGAGTAGGAATCACAGGATAGCTCAGATGAATAAGTGGCTTGAGGAGTGGTGCAAGAGGGAGAGATTCAAATTCCTGGGACACTGGAACCGGTTCTGGGTGAGGTGGGACCAGTACAAACCGGAGGGTCTGCAGCTGGGCAGGACCGGAACCAATGTCCTAGGGGGAGTGTTTGGTAGTGCTGTTGGGGAGGAGTTAAGCTAACATGGCAGGGGGATGGGAACCTATGCAGGGAGACAGAGGGAAATAAAATGGAGGTAGAAGCAAAAGATAGAAAGGAGAATAGTAAAAGTGGAGGGCAGAGAAACCCAAGGCAAAAAACAAAAAGGGCCACATTACAGCAAAATTCTAAAGGGGCAAAGTGTGTTAAAAAGACAAACCTGAAGGCTCTGTGCCTCAATGCGAGGAGTATTCGGAATAAGGTGGACGAATTAACTGCGCAGACAGCAGTTAACGGATATGATGTAATTGCCATCACGGAGACATGGCTCCAGGGTGACCAAGGCTGGGAACTCAACATCCAGGGGTATTCAACATTTAGGAAGGATAGGCAGAGAGGAAAAGGAGGTGGCGTGGCGTTGCTGGTTAAAGAGGACATTAATGCAATAGTAAGGAGGGACATTAGCCTGGATGATGTGGAATCGGTATGGGTGGAGCTGCGGAATTCCAAAAGGCAGAAAACGCTAGTGCGAGTTGTGTACAGACCACCAAACATTGGTAGTGAGGTTGGGGGACAGCATCAAACAAGAAATAAGGGATGTGTTCAATAAAGGTACAGCAGTTATCATGGGCGACTTTAATCTACATATTGATTGGGCAAACCAAACTGGTAGCAATGCGGTGGAGGAGGATTTCCTAGAGTGTATTAGGGATGGTTTTCTATATATGTCAAGGAACCAACTGGAGAGAGCTGGCCATCCTAGACTGGGTGATGTGTAATGAGAAGGGACTAATTAGCAATCTTGTTGTGCGAGGCCCCTTGGGGAAGAGTGACCATAATAAGATAGAATTCTTTATTAAGATGGAGAGTGACGCAGTTAATTCGGAAACTAGGGTCCTGAACTTAAGGAAAGGGAACTTTGACGGTATGAGGTGTGAATTGGCTAGAATAGACTGGCAAAGGATACTTAAAGGGTTGACGGTGGATAAGCAATGGCAAACATTTAAAGATCACATGGTCGAACTTCAGCAATTGTACATCCCTGTTTGGAGTACGAATAAAACTGGGAAGGTGGCTCAACCATGGCTAGCAAGGGAAATTAAGGATAGTGTTAAAGCCAAGGAAGAGGCATATACATTGGCTAGAAAAAGCAATAAACCTGAGGACTGGGAGAAATTTAAAATTCAACAGAGGAGGACTAAGGGTTTAATTAAGAGGGGGAAAATAGAGTACAAGAGGAAGCTTGCAGGGAACATAAAAACTGACTGTCAAAGCTTCTATAAATATGTGAAGAGAAAAAGATTAGTGAAGACAAACGTAGTCCCTTGCAGTCGGATTCAGGTGAATTTATAATGGAGAACAAAGAAATGGTAGACCAATTGAACAAATACTTCAGTTCTGTCTTCACGAAGGAAGACACAAATAACCTTCCGAATGTACTGGGGACAGTGGGTCTAGTGAGAAGGAGGAAATTGTGTGAGGGAAATTGATGGGATTGAAGGCCGATAAATCCCCGGGGCCTGATAGTCTGCATCCCAGAGTACTTAAGGAAGTGGCCCTAGAAATAGTGGATGCATTGGTGATCATTTTCCAACAGTCTATCAACTCTTGATCAGTTCCTATGGACTGGAGGGTAGCTAATGTAACACCACTTTTTAAAAAAGGAGGGAGAGAGAAAACGGGGAATTATAAAACGGTTAGCCTGACATCAGGAGTGGGGAAAATGTTGGAATCAATCATTAAGGGTGAAATAGCAGTGCATTTGGAAAGCAGTGACAGGATCGGACCAGGTCAGCATGGATTTATGAAAGGGAAATCATGCTTGACGAATCTTCTGGAATTTTTTGAGGATGTAACTAGCACAGTGGACAAGGGAGAACCAGTGGATGTGGTGTATTTGGACTTTCAAAAGGCTTTTGACAAGGTCCCGCACAAGAGATTGGTGTGCAAAATCAAAGCGCATGGTATTGGGGGTAATGTACTGACGTGGATAGAGAACTGGTTGGCAGATAGGAAGCGGAGAGTCGGGATAAACGGGTCCTTTTCAGAATGGCAGGCAGTGACTAGTGGAGTGCCGCAGGGCTCAGTGCTGGGACCCCAGCTCTTTACAATATACATTAACAATTTAGATGAAAGAATTGAGTGTACTATCTCCAAGTTTGCGGATGACACTAAACTGGGTGACGGTGTGAGCTCTGAGGAGGACGGTAATAGGCTGCACGGTGACTTGGACAGGTTAGGCGAGTGGGCAAATGCATGGCCGATGCAGTATAATATGGATAAATGTGAGGTTATACATTTTGGGGGCAAAAACATGAAGGCAGAATATTATCTGAATGGTGGCAGATTAGGAAAAGGGGAGGTGCAACGAGACCTGGGTGTCATGGTTCATCAGTCACTGAAAGTGGGCATGCAGATACATCAGGTGGTGAAGAAGGCAAATGGTATGTTGGCCTTCATAGCTAGGGGATTTGAGTATAGGAGCAGGGAGGTCTTACTGCAGTTGTACAGGGCCTTGGTGAGGCCTCACCTGGAATATTGTGTTCAGTTTTGGTCTCCTAATCTGAGGAAGGACATTCTTGCGATTGAGGGAATGCAGCGAAGGTTCACCAGATTGATTCCAGGGATGGCTGGACTGTCATATGAGGAGAGACTTGATCAACTGGGCCTTTATTCACTGGAGTTTAGAAGGATGAGAAGTGATCTCATAGAAACGTTTAAGATTCTGATGGGACTGCACAGGTTAGATGCAGAAAGAATGTTCCCGATGTTGGGGAAGTCCAGAACCAGGGGACATACTCTTAGGATAAGGGGTAGACCATTTAGGACTGAGAAGAGGAGAAACTTCTTCACTCAGAGAGTTGTTAACCTATGGAATTCCCTGCCGCAGAGAATTGTTGATGCCAGTTCATTGGATATATTCAAGAGGGAGTTAGATATGGCCCTTATGGCTAAGGGGATCAAGGGGTATGGAGAGAAAGCAGGAAAGGGGTACTGAGGGAATGATCAGCTATGATCTTATTAAATGGCGGTGCAGGCTCAAAGGGCCGAATGGCCTATTCCTGCACCTATTTTCTATGTTTCTATGTGGTGCAACAAGGCACTCAGACCAGCCCTGAGCCCCATCCACACGAAACTGAGAACGTGTACCAAAGAGCTTATCACTGTCCTGGGCAGCGCCATGGTCAAGGTCACCTACGAGGGCATGGTGCATGAACTGCCACTCTGGATTGTCCCGGTCGATGGCCCCACACTGCTTGGAAGGAGCTAAGGAGCTGGCTGGGCAAAATCCGCTGGAACTGGGATGACATCCGAGCGCTATCACATGTCGATGAGGCCTCAGGTACCGAGGTTCTGAACAAATTTCCTTCCCTTTTTAAGCCAGGCATTGGAAACTTTTCCGGAGCGAAGGTGCAGATCCACTTGGTCCCAGAGACACGACCTATTCACCACAAGGCGCGAGCGGTACCTCACATGATGAGGGAGAGTGTGGAAATTGAGCTGGACAGGCTGCAACACGAGGGCATCATCTCCCGAATTCAGCGAGTGGGCCAGCCCGATTGTTCCAGTACTCAAAAGTGATGGCACGGTCAGGATTTGCGGCCTTTATAAAGTAACTATTAATTGTTTCCCGCTACAGGACCAATGCCCGCTACCTAAGGCAGACGACCTCTTTGCGATGCTGGCAGGAGACAAGACGTTCACCAAGCTTGACATGACTTTGGTCTACATGACGCAGGAGCTGGAGGAGTCTTTGAAGGGCCTCACCTGCATCAACACGCACAAGGGACTGTTCATCTACAACAGATGCCCTTTGGAATTCGGTCGGCTGCAGCGATCTTCCAGAGAAACATGGAGAGCCTACTCAAGTCGGTACCAGACACGGTGGTTTTTCAGGATGACATATTGGTCATGGGTCGGGACACCGTCGAGCACCTACAAAACCTGGAGGAGGTCCTCCAGCGACTGGATTGTGTTGGGCTGCGGCTGAAGAGGTCGAAATGCGTCTTCATGGCAACAGAAGTGGAGTTTTTGGGGAGAAAGATTGCGGCGGATGGCATTCGGCCCACAGACGCCAAGACAGAGGCTATCAGGAACGCGCCCAGGCTACAGAACATCACGGAGCTGTGGTCGTTCCTGGGACTCCTCAACTATTTTGGTAACTTCCTACCGGGGTTAAGCACCCTCTTCGAGCCCCTACGTGTTTTATTGCGTAAAGGTGAGAACTGGGTATGGGGGAAAAAAAAGTAATTGCTTTTCAGAAAGCCAGAAACATTTTATGCTCCAACAAGCTGCTTGTATTGTATAACCCGTGTAAAAGACATGTGGTAAGATGTGATGTGTCGTCATATGGAGTCGGGTGTGTATTACAACAAGCTAACGTTGTGGGGAAGTTGCAACCTGTTGCCTATGCCTCCAGGAGCTTGTCTAAGGCCGAGAGGGCGTACAACATGATTGAGAAAGAGGCATTAGCGTGTGTGTTCGGGGTAAAGAAAATGCATCAGTACCTGTTTGGACTCAAATTTCAGCTGGAAACCGATCACAAGCCCCTGATATCCATGTTCGCTGAAAACAAGAGGATAAATACTAACGCCTCAGCCTGCATACAAAGGTGGGCACTAGCGCTATCAGCGTATAACTATACCATCCGCCACAGGCCAGGCACCGAGAACTGTGCGGATGCTCTCAGTCGGCTACCATTGCCCACCACGGGGGTGGAAATGGCGCAGCCTGCAAACTTGTTGATGGTGGCGCAGCCCGCAGACTTGTTGATGGTCATGGAAGCGTTTGAAAATGATAAATCACCTGTCATGGCCCGCCAGATTAGGATTTGGACCAGCCAAGATCCTCTGCTGTCCCTAGTAAAAAACTGTGTACTGCATGGGAGCTGGGCCAGCATCCCCGTTGAAATGCAAGAGCTAATCAAGCCGTTCCAGCGGCGAAAGGACGAGCTGTCCATTCAGGCAGACTGCCTGTTGTGGGGTAGCCATGTAGTGCTACCCAAAAAGGGCAGGGAGACGTTCATCTCGGATCTCCACAGCACACATCCGGATATAGTAATGATAATAAGAACATAAGAATTAGGAACAGGAGTAGGCCATCTAGCCCCTCGAGCCTGCTCCGCCATTCAACAAGATCATGGCTGATCTGGCCGTGGACTCAGCTCCACTTACCCGCCCGCTCCCCGTAACCCTTAATTCCCTTATTGGTTAAAAATCTATCTATCTGTGATTTGAATACATTCAATGAGCTAGCCTCAACTGCTTCCTTGGGCAGAGAATTCCACAGATTCACAACCCTCTGGGAGAAGAAATTCCTTCTCAATTCGGTTCTAAATTGGCTCCCCCGTATTTTGAGGCTGTGCCCCCTAGTTCTAGTCTCTCTGACCAGTGGAAACAACCTCTCTGCCTCTATCTTGTCTATCCCTTTCATTATTTTAAATGTTTCTATAAGATTCCCCCTCATCCTTCTGAACTCCAACGAGTAAAGACCCAGTCTACTCAATCTATCATCATAAGGTAACCCCCTCATCTCCGGAATCAGCCTCGTGCATCGTCACTGTACCCCCTCCAAAGCTAGTATATCCTTCCTTAAGTAAGGTGACCAAAACTGCACGCAGTACTCCAGATGTGGCCTCACCAATACCCTATACAGTTGCTTTTGTACTCCATCCCTCTTGCAATGAAGGCCAACATTCCATTCGCCTTCCTGATTACCTGCTGCACCTGCAAACTAACTTTTTGGGATTCATGCACAAGGAGCCGGCGCCTCACAACTTGAGCCGCCTCGGGGAAATCCCCTCCGTGCCCTTCAGTTCCGCGCGGAGGGGTTTCCTGTACGGGCTGCTCCTGCACACTCTCAACTTTGCCATCCTCGCCTGCCGTCCGGACACGCCATGGCGCACCATCCTGCCGTCCGGAGGAGGCGGGGGTCCCCGATGGAGGGCACTCTACGCAGGGGTCCTCCCACTATTTGTCGGGGACTTGGCCTGGAGGGTGGTGCACGGAGCAGTGTCTTGCAACAAATTTTTAAGCCGGTTCACGGACTCCCAGGCTGCCTGCAATTTCTGCGGTCTGGAGGAGTCCGTGTTCCATGTTTTTATTGAGTGCACGAGGTTGCAGCCCCTGTTCCATTATTTGAAGGGGCTGCTCCTGAAATTATGGCTGCACTTCAGTCCCACTCTCCTGATCTTTGGGCACCCTGTGCGGAGGGGAGCGGGTAGGTCCGAAGGCCTCCTCGTAGGACTGCTCCTGGGCACGACCGAGAGTGCCATCAGCCGGTCCAGGCAGCGGGCGGTCGAGGGGGTCGTTCAACCTGACTGCCTGCCTCTCTTCCGCTCTTACATCCGGTCCAGGGTGTCCTTGGAGATGGAGCACGCGGTGTCCACCGGTACGCTCGCGGCCTTCCGCGAGAGGTGGGCACCGGAGGGACTGGAGTGCATCATCACGCCCGGCAACCAAATTTTAATTTGATTTTACGTTTTAAAGTTTAATTTGTTTTAAATGCCGGTGCTTTTAGTGTCCCCTTCCCTTTTATAGGGGGCACTGGGAAAATTGTGATTTTAGTGCCCAAAAAAAAAAAACAAAAAAAAAAGAAAAACACAAAAAAAAAAGGAAAAAAAAGGGCCTTGTAAATGTCTGGTGTGTCACCCAGGTCGGGTGGCACGGTTTAATGTTTTATGTTTTGCAGGTAGACTCTAAAAGAGTTTCATGCACAAGGAGCCGGCGCCTCACAACTTGAGCCGCCTCGGGGAAATCCCCTCCGTGCCCTTCAGTTCCGCGCGGAGGGGTTTCCTGTACGGGCTGCTCCTGCACACTCTCAACTTTGCCATCCTCGCCTGCCATCCGGACATGCCATGGCGTACCATCCTGCAGTCCGGAGGAGGCGGGGGTCCCCGATGGAGGGCACTCTACGCAGGGGTCCTCCCACTATTTGTCGGGGACTTGGCCTGGAGGGTGGTGCACGGAGCAGTGCCATGCAATAAATTTTTAAGCCGGTTCACGGACTCCCAGGCCACCTGCAATTTCTGCGGTCTGGAGGAGTCCGTGTTCCATGTTTTTATTGAATGCACTAGGTTGCAGCCCCTGTTCCATTATATGAAGGGGCTGCTCCTGAAATTCTGGCTGCACTTCAGTCCCACTCTCCTGATCTTTGGGCATCCTGTGCGGACGGGAGCGGGTAGGTCTGAAGGCCTCCTCGTAGGACTGCTCCTGGGCATGGCCAAGGGTGCCATCAGCCGGTCCAGGCAGCGGGCGGTCGAGGGGGTCGTTCAACCTGACTGCCTGCCTCTTTTCCGCTCTTACATCCGGTCCAGGGTGTCCTTGGAGATGGAGCACGCGGTGTCCACCGGTACGCTCGCGGCCTTCCGCGAGAGGTGGGCACCGGAGGGACTGGAGTGCATCATCACGCCCGGCAACCAAATTTTAATTTGATTTTATGTTTTAAAGTTTAATTTGTTTTAATTGCCGGTGCTTTTAGTGTCCCCCTCCCGTTTTATAGGGGGCACTTGGAAAAATGTGATTTTAGCGCCCAAAAAAAAAACCAAAAAAAAAAGGAAAACACAAAAAAAAACACAAAAAAGGAAAAAAAAAAAGGGCCTTGTAAATGTCTGCTGTGTCATCCAGGGCGGGTGGCACGGTTTAATGTTTTTTTATTTCACAGATAAACTCAAAAGAGTTTCATGCACAAGGACCCCCAGGTCCCTCTGCACCGCAGCATTTTGTAATTTCTCCCCATTCAAATAATATTCCCTTTTACTGTTTTTTTCCCCAAGGTGGATGACCTCACACTTTCCGACATTGTATTCCATCTGCCAAACCTTAGCCGATTCGCTTAACCTATCCAAATCTCTTTGCAGCCTCTCTGTGTCCTCTACACAACCCGCTTTCCCACTAATCTTTGTGTCATCTGCAAATTTTGTTACACTACACTCTGTCCCTTCTTCCAGGTCATCTATGTATATTGTAAACAGTTGTGGTCCCAGCACCGATCCCTGTGGCACACCGCTAACCACCGATTTCCAACCCGAAAAGGACCCATTTATCCCGACTCTCTGCTTTCTGTCAGCCAGCCAATTCTCGATCCATGCTAATACATTTTCTCTGACTCCGCGTATCTTTATCTTCTGCAGTAACCTTTTATGTGGCACCTTATCGAATGCCTTTTGGAAATCTAAATACACCACATCCATCGGTACACCTCTATCCACCATGCTCATTATATCCTCAAAGAATTCCAGTAAATTAGTTAAACATGATTTCCACTTCATGAATCCATGTTGCGTCTGCTTGATTGCACTATTCCTATCTAGATGTCCCACTATTTCTTCCTTAATGATAGTTTCAAGCATTTTCCCCACTACAGATGTTAAACTAACCGGCCTATAGTTACCTGCCTTTTGTCTGCCCCCTTTTTTAAACAGAGGTGTTACATTAGCTGCTTTCCAATCCGCTGGTACCTCCCCAGAGTCCAGAGAATTTTGGTAGATTATAACGAATGCATCTGCTATAACTTCCGCCATCTTTTTTAATGGGATGCATTTTATCAGGACCAGGGGACTTGTCTACCTTGAGTCCCATTAGCCTGTCCAGCACTACCTCCCTAGTGATAGTGATTGTCTCAAGGTCCTCCCTTCCCACATTCCTGTGACCAGCAATTTTTGGCATGGTTTTTGTGTCTTCCACTCTGAAGACCGAAGCAAAATAATTGTTTAAGGTCTCAGCCATTTTTACATTTCCCATTATTAAATCCCCCTTCTCATCTTCTAAGGGACCAACATTTACTTTAGTCCCTCTTTTCCGTTTTATATATCTGTAAAAGCTTTTACTATCTGTTTTTATGTTTCGCGCAAGTTTGCTTTCGTAATCTATCTTTCCTTTCTTTATTGCTTTCTTAGTCATTCTTTGCTGTCGTTTAAAATTCCCCCAATCTTCTAGTTTCCCACTAACTTTGGCCACCTTATACGCATTGGTTTTTAATTTGATACTCTCCTTTATTTCCTTGGTTATCCACGGCTGGTTATCCCTTCTCTTACCGCCCTTCTTTTTCACTGGAATATATTTTTGTTGAGCACTATGAAAGAGCTCCTTAAAAGTCCTCCACTGTTCCTCAATTGTGCCACCGTTTAGTCTGTGTTTCCAGTCTACTTTAGCCAACTCTGCCCTCATTCCACTGTAGTCTCCTTTGTTTCAGCATAGTACGCTCGTTTGAGACACTACTTCCTCACCCTCAATCTGTATTACAAATTCAACCATACTGTGATCACTCATTCCGAGAGGATCTTTTACGAGATCATTTATTATTCCTGTCTCATTATACAGGACCAGATCTAAGATAGCTTGCTCCCTTGTAGGTTCTGTAACATACTGGTCTAAGAAACAATCCCGTATGCATTCTATGAATTCCTCCTCCATGCTACCCCATGCGATTTGATTTGACCAATCGATATGTAGGTTAAATTCCCCCATGATTACTGCCGTTCCTTTTTCACATGCCTCCATTATTCCCTTGATTATTGCCCACCCCACCGTGAAGTTATTATTTGGGGGCCTCTAAACTACGCCCACCAGTGACTTTTTCCCCTTACTATCTCTAATCTCCACCCACAACGATTCAACATTTTGTTCATTAGAGCCAATATCGTCTCTCACAACTGCCCTGATATCATCCTTTATTAACAGAGCTACCCCACCTCCTTTCCCTTCTTGTCTATCTTTCCGAATTGTCAGATATCCCTGTATGTTTAATTCCCAGTCTTGGCCACCCTGCAACCACGTTTCTGTAATGGCCACCAAATCATACCAGTATGATGAAAGCGATAGCCAGATCCCACGTGTGGTGGCCCGGTATCGACTCTGATTTCGAGTCCTGTGTACGGCAATGCAGCGTGTGTGCTCAGTTGAGCAACGCGTCCAGCGAGGCACCACTAAGTTTGTGGTCCTGGCCCTCCAGACCATGGTCGAGGATCCATGTCGACTATGCGGGCCCGTTTCTCGGTGAAATGTTCCTGGTAGTGGTGGATCCTTTTTCAAAGTGGATTGAATGTGAAATAATGTCGGGAAGCACCGCCACCATCGAAAGCCTGAGGGCCATGTTTGCCATCCACGGCCTGCCTGACATACTGGTCAGTGACAACGGGTCATGTTTCACCAGTGCCGAATTTAAAGAATTCATGACCCGCAATGGGATTAACATGTCACCTCGGCCCCGTTTAAATCAGTCTCCAATGGGCAGGCAGAGTGTGCAGTACAACAATTAAACAGAGCCTTAAACGAGTCACAGAAGGCTCACTCCAAACCTGCCTGTCCCGAGTACTGCTCAGCTACCGCACGAGACCCCACTCGCTCACAGGGGTGTCCCCGGCTGAGCTACTCATGAAAAGGACACTTAAAACCAGACTCTCACTGGTTCACCCCCAACCTGCATGATCAGGTAGAGAGCAGGCGACAGCAACAAAATGTAAACGATGGTCGTGCCACTATGTCACGGGAAATTGATCTGAATGACCCTGTGTATGTGCTATACTATGGACATGGTCCCAAGTGGATTGTGGGTATGGTGATCGCTAAAGAAAGGAGTAGGGTGTTTGTAGTCAAACTAGACAATGGACAAATTTGCAGAAAACACTTGGACCAAACGAGGCTGCAGTTCACAGACTGCCCTGAACAACCCACAGCAGACACCACCTTTTTCGAGCCCACAACACACACCCAAAGGATCAACAACACCACCCCGGACCAGGAAATCGAACCCATCACGCCCAACAGCCCAGCAAGGCCAGGCTCACCCAGCAGCCCTGCAGTGCCAACAACACGCCAGCCCAGTGAGGGCACAGCCAACACACCAGAACAGACATTTGTACCGAGGAGGTCCACCAGGGAAAGAAAGGCTCCCGACCGCCTCACCTTGTAAATAGTTTTCACTTTGACTTTGCGGGGGTGGCAGTGATGTTGTGTATCTGTAAAGCATGCACTTCCATGTTCCGCCACAAGGGAGCGCATCCCCTGAAGTCCCAAGGGCTCCCAGCACCCCTTGGGAGCACTGTATATAAGCCGGCTCCTAAGGCCTGTTCCTCACTCTTGAGTGTCTTAATAAAGACTGAGGTCACTGTTACTTTAATCTCCCTGTGTGCAGTCTCATCTGTGTTCGGAACAGAATAAGTAATGTTAACCATGAAATTACCAAATTGTTGTAAAAATCTATCTGGTTTGAAAATGTCTTTTAGGGAAAGAAATCTCCTGTCCTTACCCATGCCTGACCTACATGCGATTCCAGCAATGTGGCTGACTCTTAACTGTCCTCTGAATGGCTTAGCAAGCCACTCAGTTGTTCAAGGGCAATACATACCAGCGACGCCCACATCTCGTGAACGAATATTAAAAAAATGGTGCCACAAAAAGGAAAATGTTTTATTCTCTAGCAGTGCCATTACTCATGCTTCATAAGCACAAAATACAACTAAAAAAAATGAACAGCATTCCTGTGAGTCTGTTTAGCCAGCATTTATATTTGGACAAGCAGTATATGATAGAGTGCCAGACAGGCTCGGCTCATTACTGCATTTGTCACTCTTTGTCATCTGGAATGAGGTGGAATATATTAAGTTAGAAATATATCAGACCAATTATAATTTTACTTTAAATCATTAAAGTGTCAGTCTTAGCTCAGCGGGTAGCGCTGTTGCATTTGGGTCAGAGGTTATGGGTTTGAAGCACCAATCCAAAGACTGTAGAACATAATTTAGACTGACACTTCAGTGCAGTGTTGAGCGAGTGCGGCATTCTTCAAGGTCTGCCTTTTGGATGAAATGTGAGGCCCTGCTGCCTCTCAGATGGACATGGAAGATCATATGGCACTAGTTGAAGATGAGCAGGGGAGGTATCCTGGACAAAAAAGAATCCCTTAACCAACAACATGAAAGCAGATAATTTGGTAATTTATCTCATTGCTGTGTGTGGGACCTTGCTGTCTGCAAATTGTCTGCCGCGTACCCCCTACATTACAACAGCAACTACACTTCAGAAGTACTTTATTGGCTGTGAAGCACTTTGAAATGTCCTGAGGATGTAAAAGCTGCTAAAAAAATGCAAATTCTTTGTTTCTATTAAAATACCTTTTCATGGGATGTTGTGCATTGTTTTCCTACTTCAAAATACAATTATAGTATGAATTTGTTTAAATAAAATTAAACATACCATGGAAAAACAAAATTATCACACCAAAGAATGAAACATTCGGCATGAAATGGGATTAGAAAATAAGTTCAAACCCACAGATTTTTAATAATATACTTGAAGCATTGAAACTCAAAGCATATTTCATATATGTTTTAATGAAAAATACAGAGGCACGTAAAAATATTTTTAAATTGATAGACAAGAAAAACTTCACTGTTTAAGAGGAGCAATCAGATATTTTGGTATAACATCCTTTGATGTATCTAATTTTGAAATAAAAATAACTCTGTTTATAATCTATGTCATTCTTTTGGACTGATATTGCTCCTGACAATATTCTAGGTAATTCATGTGGAGAAAAACACAAGCGCATATTTCATAGGCTGACCTGTAACATGGGGCGATTTAAACCCTACTCGTTCAGCAGAAACCTGGCAGGTGGGCAGTTAAAATCACCCTGGCTCTTACCTGTCTGAAAGTTGCCATGATTGCAACATCTGCAATTTTAACCTGTTCTTCTGACCAGGGATATACGCCTGGAACCAACAGGGTACTTATTTACATATACATGTTGCAGCGTTATGACGTCATTGAGACCTGACTGCAACTTTAACTCAGGCTTGAGCGGGAAATCCACCTGGAGGTAAAATCGGGGCCATTTGACTCCAATGTTGGCAGTTCTGTTGGGGAAAAGGAAAGGAAAATAACTCTACAATAACCTTATAAACAAAAGCAAAAAACTACAGTTGTAAATCTGAAACAAAACCAGAAAATGCTGGAAACCATCAACAGGTCGTCAGCGTCTGTGAAGGTTCTGATGAGAAGAGGTCCACACCCGAAACATCTCTGCACTTGCCACAGATGATGTCTACCTACTGACTATTTCAAGCATATACTGCGATGGCGGTTGCAGGATATAGTCAAGTTTGTGCTGCGCAATGCGGTACGTGCTGACATGAATTGCACTGTGCTGTGGTATCGTGTACTATAGCAACCGGGGATAACCTCCGGGCTGTCATGCACTGCTGTCCGGGCTTTGCCCTGCCCCGTGCCGGACCTTGCCGTGTTGTGTTGACTGACGCGCGGTGGCGCGATGACGTCGCCGGCGCGCGGTGCCCCGGGCGTTTTGTTTTAGTGGAGCGCAAGAGGCTGTCAGAGGAACGGCCGCGTCCGCGCGGCATCGGGGAGAGGGAGCGCGAGGAGAGAGAGAGCGAGCGGGACCGAGCCAGCCAGTGGGCGGTGGAGTTCGCTCTCAGGGACCAGCGTTCGCCGCCGAGCCTCGCCGCACTGCCGGCATGTTAGCGGGCAGCTGCTGCTGCGCTTTGGGTTCAGGGGCACCTGTTCCCTTGCGCTCTCAGGCTTCTCCTCCTCCCGGCGTGACAGCGGCCGGCTGAGAGCCCCCCGCGGAGGTCCGTGCATTGATTTCCAGGAGCAGTTGTGTGGTGGGGGGGTGGGAGACAGATCGTTTTTCAAACAGCCGCCTCGCTCGTTCTCTCTCATCATCTGCTGCTGACGGTAAAACATGATGAAGACCGAGGCTTCAGGAGAGAGATCGACCCTCCGCAGCGCCTCGCCGCACCGCAACGCTTACAGGACCGAGTTTCAGGCTCTCAGAACCAGCTTCGGTAAAGCCGCGGGCAGCGCGGGGGCGGCGGCGGTCGCGGTCGCAGGGGGCGATTCAAAGGCGAGGGGAGGCTCAGAGAAACCGCCGCCGCCGCAGCACCCGCACCCGCAAAGCCGGGGAAGGAAATACGGCTCCAATGTTAACCGGATCAAGAACATGCTGTTCATGCAGATGGGCATGGGGCCGGGCGAGGACAATGGGGCTTCTGCCCGAAGCAAAGGCGGTAGAGGGGCTCCCTCCTCCCCGCACCGGCGAGTCCGAGCCCGGGATGTGGCGCAGGTTGCAGCCGGCGCTCGGGTCAAGCTGGCTTCCAACGTGTCCGATCGGACGAGTCGCATCGACTCCAGGCGGGACGGCCCATCGACCTACTCCAAATTTTCGGAGACTCGCAAGCTCTTCGAGCAGAGCACACGCGAGTCCGCTGCCCCTTCCCTCCAGGGCTCGCCCAAAAGGGAGAGGAAGGGCTCCCAGGATCAGCTGCTGGACGAGCTGCGGGGGATCGATGGCCTCCGCTCGGCAAGAGGCAGCACCGAGTCCTTGGACAGCACCAGCCCCCGAGCGGAGACCGTGTCGCCCACCGTCAGCCAGCTCAGCGCCGTCTTCGAAATCACCGAGCAGCAAAACCTGGCGGCCGGCGAAAGTGAACAGAGCGCCTCTGCCCCATCCACTCCGTCTAAAATATCTGAACTGCTGAACGGGGAGCAGCAACAGCAGCAGCCGGATTCCAGAACATCCGCTATTCAAGGACAATATGGGATTTATTTTGTGAACCAAGATGCTGCAGGTTCACCTAGGACAAGTGAAAAACAGCAAAACATCGCAAGTCATGCGACATTGCCACCAGAGACCGTAAAAACGGAGGTTTCCTTTAGCCAGAGCAGTGCCGAGGTGAGGCAAACTAAACAGGAGGTCCATGAAGGTGTAGCCGATCATGTTGACCAACGGGGGCAAGGATCCACTGCGGAAGATAGCGATGATTTTGGGAAGCACGTAAATATTGCTGTGGACGTGAAGCAATCCAGTATTGTTTCAGACTCTCTAAAAAGGAGCACTGCTGGAGCTGAAATACCGTCAGGTAAACGAGGATCAACAGCAAGTGAAAATTCCTCCGAGGAAAGTACAGCTGAACATTCTAGGACTCCAGTCATAAGTCGATCAGCTGACAAAAGTAGCGAAAAAGAATATCCAAAAACAGAACCTGAAGTTCAAAATGTGGAAAATGAAGGTTGCAGTGTGGAATCAGGAGATGAAGCTGGTTGGGAGCAGACTTATGAGGACTCCGAGGAGCAAGTGGATAGCGATGAAAATAATTATGAACCAATTGTGGAATGTACAGAAGTAACCGGATTGTCCGATGAAGATAATATTCCAGCCAAGAGGAAAATTAAATTCAGCACAGCTGCCATAAAAGTAAGTGAATCATTAATCAATGCATTGCAATGGCTAACCATGTTATGGCACACCTTAACAAGTAAACCTATAAGTAAAGTATTCTTTAGAAATGTAGTTGACATATCTTTAAAAATGTTGCAGAATAACCAATATCTATAATAATGATTTGTTTTAACCAGATGTATAGATGTAAACAGAATTCGTTATGGCTTTTAAAAAAAACTGAATTGAGTCAGAATTGCAGTGTGAGCTGATGTAAAGGAATACCCCATTTGGATCATTTTCATTGCAGTTACTGAGCAGTGAAGCAAAAATACAAGTTTTTCAATATGATGTCTATTTCACAAGCGAAAGAAATGACAGTTTGTGGATCAGTGGATGTAGACGTAAATCATGTTACATTGCTGCTGTAAATGGCAAGGTACAGCATGATAACATGGGTGGAATACAGGAATCCTGGCTTGCAATGTTTCTGGAAAATACAGCCGTCTCTTGGATTATGATGTAATTGTTCTACAGTTATAAATAATTTGGTTTTGACTTTTGCAAGACATTCCCTGAAGTATAATACTAAATGCTTGATGAATAGATAAAACGTCATTTTCTTTCTTGCGAATGGATACATTTTAAATTTTTTCTCTCGCAATCTTCTCAAAGAACAGCGTGCGTGATTGGGTAGTTTATTTCTGCCCTTGCAGGAAAGGTAACAATAAGGACTCGCTGCGTGAGCCGTTCAGTCCATACAGTCCCCAGTGCGTAACGTAGCAACTGCACTTGCCCCTACAAAAACAAACTGAAATATCATCAGAATGTTGAAAAATAAATTTAAAATAACTAACATTAGTTCATAAAATGAAAAAAAACTCTGACGGTTATTGCCCCCTGAAACAAATCAAAAAGGGAATCCAGACGCGTAGATCATAATGCTGGGCCTCGTTCTAGTACTAAATAACTAAGCGTGACCAAAATGACCACTAAACTTCAACCTCAAGAAACATCTACATGAATTAACAAATATAAAACCTGATCTAGCACTAAACATTTACATGAATTAAATTCCTCATACTGTATAAATCATCAATTTTTCAAGCTAGTCTCAGCTGCTCACACCATACACAATAACAACTTGTATTTATATGGCACCTTTAACACAGATAAACGTTCCAAGGTACTTCACAGAGCCTCAGCCAGACAAAAATAGAAAAGAAAGACTTACTTATATAGCACCTTTCATGACCTCCGGATGTCTGAACATAACGTAAGAACATAAGAATTAGGAGCAGGAGTCGGCCATATGGCCCTTCGACCCTGCTCTGCCATTCAATAAGATCATGGCTGATCTTCAACCTCCACTCCACTTTCCCACTCAATCCCCATGTTCCTTGATTTCCCTTGACTCCAACATTCTATCTATCTCCGCCTTGAATACTCAACGACTCTGCATTCCCAGCCCTTTGGGGTAGAGAATTCCAAAGATTTACAACCCTCTGAGTGAAGAAATTCCTTCTCATCTCTGTCCTAAATGGCCGACCTTTTATCCTAAGACGATGGCCCCTAGTTCTAGACGCTCCAGTCAGGGGACGCAACCTCTCAGCATCTACCCTGTCAATCTGAAAGTGCTTTACTGCCAGTGAAGTACTTTTGAAATGTAGTCACAGTTGTAATGTATGAAACGTAGCAGCCAGTTTGCACACAGCAAGCCCCCACAAACAACAATGTGGTGATGGCTGCTGAGCCAAAAAAGATGAGAGGGGTGACCAAATGCTTGGTCAGAGGTGGGTTTCAAGGAGGGCGTTGAAAGAGGAGAGATGGCGAGGTGTAGGGTTTAGGGAGGGTATTCTAGAATGTGGGACAAAGTGAGGAGAGATGCGCAAGAGGCCAGAATCTAAGGAATGGAGAGTTGGCGGCTGGGTGTAGGGTTGGAGAATATTAGAGATTGGGAAGGGCAAGGCCATGAATAAATTTTAATATGAACCTGAGATTTTTAATTAAGATTTTGGGTAATTAAGAGTCAACGTAAGTTAACAATGGCCGGAATGATAGGGGAAAAGGGCTTGGTGCAGCATAGGATATGGGCAACAGAGTTTCGGATGAGCTGAAGTTTAGAGTGTGCCGTAGATGAGCATGAGGATAGTTGAGTCTGGAGTTGACAAAGGCATGGTTGAGGCTTTCATTGAAGGATGGACTGAGGCAAGGGTGAATGTGGGTAATGTTAGAGGTGGAAGTAGGCGGTCTTTGTGATAGGGAACATATAGGGTCAGAAACTCAGCTGAGGGTTGAATAGAATGTTGAAATAGCAAACAGTCTGATTCAGCCTAAGGCATTGACCGGGCAGGGGGCTGGAATCAGTGGTGAGCATATTGAGTTTGTTGCTGGGGCTGAAGGCGAAGGCTTCAGTCTTCCCAGTGTTTAAGGGGAGGAAATTGCGACATTCAACACTGCTAAATAATCTGACAATCGAGACAGCGGAGAGATAAAGTTGGGTGTTGTCAGTGTACATGTGGAAGTTGACCTTGTATGTCTTTGTTGACCAGGGGTAGTCTGTAGATGAGGAAAAGGAGGAAGCCAAGAATAGATCCTTGGGAGACTCCTGAGGTAACAATGTGGAGGTGCAAATAGAAACCATTGGTAGAAATGATTTGACTTTGATAGGATAGCAAAGATTTGAACCAAGCAAAGGCAATCCTACTGAATTGGATAACAGAGGAGAGGCTTTGGACAAAGTTGGTATATCAAAGGATGCAAAGAGGTTCAGTTGGACGAGGAGGGATAATGCACTGTCAAAGTGCATGTTATTTGTTATTTTGGTTAGTATTGTATTGATGCTGTTGGGGGTGGTGGGGGATGGAAACCTCAGTGGAGGGATTCAGATGGGGTGGCAGGAGAAGTGTGCACAAATCTGGGAGGTAACAGCACATTTAAGAATTTTGAGGAGAGAGTGACGATGATGGTTTTGCAAGGGAGGGGAATAGCATCTGGAGAGGGTACCTTTTAAAATGTCAGCTAGCATGGAGAAGGGAAGTTGAGTGGTCAGCAGTAGTTAAAGGAAAGTAGTTAAAACCATAGAAGTTTGTAGCACAGAAGGAAGTTATTTAGCCCATCATATCTGTGCCGGTTCTCTTCTAGAGCAGTCCACAACTAATCTCACTGCCCTACTCTCGCCCCATAGCGCTGTATCTTTCTTTACTTCAAATGTTCATTCCAGTTTCCTTTTTAAAAGATATAGTGGTATCTTTGGGGATTACTGGGTGAATGTTCAGCTGTAGTGACCCAAGGCGTTTTTGTACATATGAAGCATTATCCAGTTCACATCATGATAAAAAGTGCCAAACATTGTTAGAAAAACATGTTTGAGATGTTTTAGCAAGGAGATCAGACCCAGTTGTATCTGATGCCTTTGATAAAAATGGAGAGGGAAATAGAAAAATAAAAATAAAAACCCTCACCAGTTGTGACTTTTTGATAAATGCGAAGATAACAACTTAAAGTGCACCTGTACTGCAGAGTGTAGGGACATCTGAAGTACAGAGCTCATGGGTGCATGCAAAATCCCTGGCAGTGCTCTGATTAGTTAAGACAGGTGTTGTTACACATGCTGATACAGTATTGCTTGTGGAGTAGTGAGTTGCCATATGTCTAATCAGTGCCACAAACTCTGCTGAGCCTTTCTATGAAGCAGAGTCCTTTTAGTGCCTTCATTCTTTGAACAGCTCTGAAACTTTATGGTCTCATGGAAAGGCTGGTTTCTCTACCAAAGTTTTAGAATTATGTAAGAGTCATGGGTTTCAACTGGTGAGGTTTTTTTTTGATTTTTCTATTTTCCCTCTCCATTTTTATTGTCCATCACACATTATTTACTGAACACTCCTGTAGTATTATCTGTATGCAGTACTTTGGTACCATGTATCCTTTTTCTCATGGAGCCCCTTGGATCTTTTTACTATATAAAATTCAGCATTCTGAAGTTAATATAATGGTTTTGTAGATGTTAAATGATTAAATGTGGAAACGAAGCATAGGCATTATCTGAGAAGCATTATAATGTTTGCTGTGGATTCAATATAAATGTTTCCACATTTTGGGAAATTTATAGACTGCACCAACTGGAATTTCTACCCATTGCAGATTCTTGTAATGCTAATGGATTTACTTTTCATATCAATATATTTTGACAGGAGTTGGCTTTTTGGAATGAATCCTTATCTCGCACAGCTGTCATACCGTTTCCAGATATCACAACAACATTAAGTAGTATTTTGAGGTCCTGCAGGCAGATCTTAGGGAGCTAGGAAAGAGATTAAATAGCAGGACCTCCCAGTGCCACGAGCTAATGCGTATAGAATTAGGAGGATAGCACAGATGAATGCGTGGCTGGTGAGATGGTGCAGGAGGGATGGCTTTAGATTCCTGGGACATTGGGACCAGTTCTGGGAGAGGTGGGACCTGTACCGGCCAGACAGGTTGCACCTCAACAGAGCAGGGACCAATGTCCTCCTGGGGTGGGGGGAGTTTTCTAGTGCTGTTGGGGAGGGTTTAATCTAATTTGGCAAGGGGATGGGCACCAGGATGTAGCATTAGAAAAGAGAAACAAGGTGCATAAAGGATTGGGAGAGACAGATAACACTAGAGTAAGAAATAGTAAGCTATTAGGTGGGGTCAAACTAAGAGAAAATACGAGAAGGTCTAAGATAGGTTTACTGTGCATGTGTGTAAACACATGAAGCGTGGTAAATAAGGTTGGTAAGCTGCAGGCGCAAATAGCCACATGGGAATATGATGATGTGGCGATAACTGAGACCTAGCTCATAAAAGGGAAGGATTGTGTACTAAATATTCCTGGATATAAGGTGTTCAGGAAAGAAGGAAAGAAAGGAAGTGGGATGGCAGTATTGATTAAGGAGAATGTTACAGTACTGGGGAGTGAGGATGTCCTGGAGAGTTCAAGGACAGAATCTATTTGGTTAGAGTTGAGAAACAATAGAGGTGCCATTACATTACTAGGTTATTCTCATATATATATATATAGAGGAGCAAATTTGCAGGGAAATTAGAGAGGTGCAAGAACAATCAAGTAGTGATAATGAGGGAATTCAACTATTCTAATATAGACTGGGATAGTAATAGTATAAAGGGCAGAGAGGAGGAAGAATTTCTGAAGTGTGTTCAGGAGAACTTTCTTGATCAGTACATTTCTGGCCCATTGAGGAAGGAGGCATTGCTGAATCTGGTTCTGGGGAATGAGATGGATCAAGTGGAGCAAGTGTCAGTAGGGGAACATTTAGGGAACAGTGATCACAGTATCCTAAGGTTTAGATTAGCTATGGAAAAGGACAGGGAGCAATCTAGAGTAAAAATACTTAATTGGAGGGAGGCCAATTTTGGTGAGTTGAGAATGGATCTGGCATATGTAAATTGGAATCAAAGATTGGCAGGCAAAACTGTAATGGAACAATGGGCTGCCTTTAAAGAGGAGATGGTTCGGGTACAGTCGAGATACATTCCCACGAGGGGGAAAGGTAGGGCAACCAAAGTCAGAACTCCCTGGATGATGAAAGAGAGAGAGAGGATAAGATGAAGCAGAAAAAGAGGGCACATGACCGATGTCAGGTTGGGAATACAAATGGGAATATAGAAAGTTCAGAGGGGAAGTGGAAAAGGAAATAAGAGGGGCAACGAGAGTGTGAGAATAGGTTGGCAGCTAACATAAAAAGATAATCCAAAAGTCTTCTATTGGCATATAAATAGTAAACGGGTCGTAAGAGGAGGGATGGGGCTGATTCGGGACCTAAATGGAGACCCATGCATGGAGGCAGAGGACATGGCTGAGGTATTAAATGAGAACTTTGCATCTATCTTTACCATGGAAGAAGATGCTGTCAGTCATAGTAAAAGAGGAGGTAGTTGAAATGCTGGATGGGCTAAAAATTGATAGAGGAGGTACTAGAAAGGCTGGCTGTACTTAAAGTATTTATTCAATCCATAACAGTGGATGAGCTAAGAGCACAGGTAGATACTGAGGAGTATGACGTTATAGCCATTACAGAAACATGGCTGAAAGAGGGGCAGGTTTGGCAGATCAATATTGCATAGAAACATAGAAATTTACAGCGCAGAAGGAGGCCATTCCGGCCTGTCTTGTCCGTGCCGGCCGACCAACAGCCACATGGCCCTGGTCAGCAGCCCTAAAGGTTACATATAAACCTATGAACAATGACAGAAAGGCAAAGAGCACCTAGCCCAACCAATCTGCCTCACCACAACTGCGACACCCCTTATATTAAAACATTCTACACTCCACCCAACCGGAGCAATGTGATCTCCTGGGAGAGGCAAAAACAAGATTAAAAACCCAGGCCAATTTAGGGAGAAAAAAATTCCTCTTTGACCCATGCAGGCGATCGAAACTAGTCCAGGATATCACTCTGGCCGTATTCTATTCCCTGCAGTACTTACCATTTATATCTGCTCCGTTCAACAAAAGGTCATCCAGTCTAATCCCAATTACCAGCTCTAGTAACCCTGCAGGTTACGGCACTTTAAGTGCCCATCCAATCATCTCTTAAAAGTGGTGAGGGTTTCTGCATCCACCACTCTTCCAGGCAACGAGTTCCAAATCCCCATAACCCTCTGCGTAAAGAAGCCTTCCTCAAATCCCCTCTAAACCTTCCACCAACCACCTTAAAACTATGTCCCCTCGTAATAGACCCCTCCACCAATGTCCAGGCCCCTCAATATTTTGTACACCTCAATGAGGTCTCCTCTCAACCTCCTAATTGTATTATACAATTTAAGCAGAACCTCCCTGCTCATATATTCTATGCCTTGGCCAATAAAGACAAGCATTCCGTATGCCTTCTTAACCACCTTATTCACCTGGCCTGCTAATTTCAGGGATCTATGGACAAACACTCCAAGGTTCCTTTGTTCATCTACACTATTAAGTGGCCTACCGCTTAATGTGTATACGCTTTCCTTATTAACCCTCCCCGAGTGCATTACCGTACACTTTTCCAAATTAAATTCCATTTGCCACTGTTCTGCCCACCTGACTAGTAGATTGATATCCTCCTGCAGTCCATGATTTTCCTCTTCATTATCAACCACACAGCCAATTTTAGTGTGACCTACTCCTGCACCTATTTTCTATGTTTCTAAATCCGTGCTGACTGTCCCTAATTAATCCTTGCCTTTCATAAATGTAGATTTATCTTGTCCTTCAGGATTTTTTCCATTAATTTTCCCACCACTGAGGTTAGGCTGACAGGCCTGTAATTACTTGGCCTATCCCTTTCTCCCTTCTTAAACACGGGTACCACATTAGCATTCCTCTAGTCCTCTGGCACCATGCCTGAATCCTCTTTTGCTTTGCTCAACAGCCTGTGATGCATTTCATCTGGGCCTAGGGACTTAGCCACTTTCAAAGCTGCTAAACCCTTTAATACCTCCTCTCTCTCTCTGTTTATTTCATCTAGAATTTCACATTCCTCCTCGCTAGCAGTATCTGCATTGCCCCTTTCCTTTGCGCAAAGTATTAATTAAGAACCATACCCACATCTTCCGCCTCCACACACAGATTGGTCTAAAAGGCCCTACTGAGTAGTTAAAATTGCATTGATTCCTCATTGGGGAGTTTTCAGACAGTCTTTGGCAGAGGTTGGAACAGCCTTATCTGACTCTCTAAACGCAATATGGTATTTGCTTTTTTGTGCTCAGAGTAAATCATTTTTAATATTCATTGGAAAAGTAAGAGTGGTAGATGTAATTGGAGACAAGGGTGTCTCTTTATATAGATTTTCACAAGGTTGAAAGGATGAAACCCTATTCACTCAAAGGAACATTACGCTTAATTTTGAGAGTGGAAACTCATACAATTAACAAATGCTGTTCTGTGCACCGTTTTCCTAACTAACCGTAGTCGTAGTTTTAAAAAAAAATTGTTGATACCATCTTTAGAATGCGTCAAATATTTCACTCCTATTATGGAGAATTGAAGTTCCTAGATCTCATCAGGGAAATTTTCTGTTAGCACATTAAATTATCATAGATGAAGAAAGATAGCTTAATTTACTGAGTATAAGAACATAAGAAGTAGGAGCAGGAGTAGGCCATTTGGCCCCTCGAGCCTGCTCCGCCATTCATGGCTGATCTGATCTTGGCCTCAACTCCACTTCCCCGCCTGCTCCCCATAACCCTTGACTGACTCCCTTATCGTTGAAAAATCTGTCTATCTCCACCTTAAATATATTCAAAGACCCAGCCTCCACAGCTCTGAGTAGAGAATTCCAAAGATTCACAACCCTTTGGGAGAAGAAATTCCTCCTCATTTCTGTTTTAAATGGGCAACCCCTTATTCTGAAACTATGCCCCCGAGTTCTAGTTTCCCTCACTAGGGGAAACATCCTCTCTGCATCTACCCTGTCAAGCCCCCTCAGAATCATATATGTTTCAATAAGATCACCTCTCAGTCTTCTAAACTCCAAAGAGTATAGGCCCAACTTGCTCAACCTTTCTTCATATGAGAAACTTCTTCATCTCAGGAATCAACTTCGTGAACCTTCTCTGAACTGCCTCCAATGCAAGTATATCCTTCCTTAAACAAGGAGACCAAAACTGTATGCAGTTTGTAAGTTTATAAACTAGTCCACTTCTGGAAGACTTAATAATAATTATAATAGCAGTGTTACAAGACAAATCAGATAAATTTGACACTGAGCCACAAAAGAAGAAATTAAGGCAGATGACCAAAAGCTTGGTTAAAGAGGTAGGTTTTAAGGAGTGTCTTAAAGGAGGAAAGAGAGGCGGAGAGGTTTAGGGAGGAAGTTCCAGAGCTTTGGGCACAAACAGTTGAAGGCACAGCCACCGATGGTTGAGCAGTTATATGAGGGATGTTCAAGAGGGCAGAATTTGAGGAGCGCAGACATCTTGTGACGTTGTAAGGCTACAGAGATAGGGAGGGGCAAGGCCATGGAGTGATTTGGAAACAAGGGTGAGAATTTTGAAATTGAAACATTGTTTATCTGGGAGCCAGTGTAGGTCAAAAAGCACAGGGGTGATGGGTGATCGTGACTTTGTGCAAGTTAGGACACGGGCTGCTGAGTTTTGGATGACCTCAAGTTTGCATAATGTAGAATGTGGGAGGGCAGCCAGGGGTGAGTTGGAGTAGTCAAGTCTAGAGGTAACAAAGGCATGAATGAGGGTTTCAACAGCAGAAGAGTTGAGGCAGGGACGGAGGCGGGCAATGTTACGGAGTTGGAAAAAGGCGGTTTTAGTTATGCTATGGATATGTGGCAGGAAACTCATTTCAGGGTCAAATATCACACCTAGGTTGCGAACAGTCTTGTTCATCCTCAGATTGATGCTAGGGAGAGGGATGGAGTCCGTGATTAGGGAACGCAGTTTGTGGCGGGAACCAAAGATAATGGCTTCGGGCTTCCCAATATTTAATTGGAGAAAATTTCTGCTCATCCAGTACTGGATGTCGGACAAGCAATCTGACAATTTAGATGCCAAGCAGAGGTCGAAAGAAGTGGTGGAGAGGTAGAGCTGGGTGTCGTCAGGGTATATGTGGAAACTGACTTGACCACTTTTGCAGACTTGTGTATTGTAAATGGAGGAAGGAAAGATTTCTTAATCAAGTTATGCAAGGTTTGTACTAAAGGGTATAGTTTTTAATCATGGCAAAAATTACGTGATGTTTTAGTAGTATTTGTTTGCCTTGTATTTATCACACAGTTCTTTGCCAGATTAAAATGATTATTCTTTTTGGCAGTCTCTGTAAGCCTTGTTTTGAAATATGAAGAATACATTCATGCATCCAGATGTTCTATCTTTTTCAAGAACCTGCTGTAATTACTCTAGCAAGTAGCTAAAAACTAAGTGAAAATATTTCTGATGCATTAAGTATACAAAAGTTGTTCCGTGGCGCTGTACAACTTCTTAGGTACAGTTATGTTTGATTACGCGTAGAACACTTTTATTTTTTAAGTATATTGAAATTCTTTAAGTAGGGCAGTGAATGGTTTTGTGTTTATGATGACCCATTAATATAATTAAAATATTTTGTAAAGCGAAAGTTTTGGAATTCTTTGATTGGAAAGGGTTAAAATTTGATGTTACAGTTTTGTACAAATAGAATCAGATTTGCAACTGTTTCCACAGATTAAAATCAAGTGAATTTGAACACAGTGCAGTATACTGGTAATTTGCAAGCTTGGTCTGAGTGATAATATTTCAAAGGACAAAATTTTGCCGAGAGTTTAAGAAAATAAGCTAAGAACATAAGAAACAGGAGCAGGAGTAGGCCATACAGCCCCTCGAGCCTGCTCCACCATTCAATAAGGTCATGGCTGATCTTCGACCTCAACACCACTTTCCCGCCTGATCCCCATATCCCTTGATTCCCTTAGAGCTCAAAAATCTATATACTCAATGACTGAGCACCCACAGCCTTCTGGGGTAGGGAATTCCAAAGATTCACAACTCTCTGAGTGAAGAAATTTCTCCTCATCTCAGTAATAAATTGCAGACCCCTGATCCTGAGATTATGGACCCTAGTTCTCGACTCAAAGTCAGGGGAAACAGCCTCATAGCATCTACCTGGTCAAGCCTTTTCAGAATCTTGTATCTTTTAATGAGATCACTGCTCATTCTTCTAAGCTCCAGAGAATATTGGCCTATTCTACACAATCTCTGCACATAGAACAACCCTCGCATCCTAGGATTCAATCTAGAGAACCTTTTGTTGATATGGTTTTTGTTGAATTTTATAAAGAACTTCTGCACATCCCATCAGCGACCATATGTAGTTAAATTAGGTCTTGTTTGCTGTTTACAGGTTGGTTTGGTGCAGGTTTCAATTTGGTTAGCTGATATTATCATCATGTCTCAGTTGGCTGCACTTTAATCTCTGAATCAGAAGGTGTGGGTGCAAGCCTCACTCCAGGACTTGAGCACATAACCGAGTCTTTACTGCAGTACTGAATGGAGTATTGCAGTATCAGAGGTGCTGTCCTTTGGCCGAGATATTAAACTGACACCCTGCCTACTCTGTGCTGGCAGTTTAGGTGAACTTTAAAGATTCCATGGTACTATTTGAACAGGAGTAGGTCATTTAGCCCCTTAAGCCTATTCGGCCAATCAATTAGATCATTGCTGATCCAAACTCTCTATGAACTTTTGTTCCATATCCCATTATACCCTTATGCAAAAACATCTATCGATCTTGGTCTTGAAAATTTAAATCGACCTAGCATCCGCAGCCTTTTGTAGTAGCGAGTTGCAGATTTCTGATACCCTTTGTGTGAAACAGCGCTTCCCGATTTCACTCCTAAATTAGTGCTAGCCCATTTTACAATGTTCTGGATCCCTCCACCAGAGGAAATAGTCTTTTTGTATCAACCCTATTGAATCCCTTAATCATTTTAAATACCTTGATTAGATCACTTCCTAGCCTTTTCAACTCGAGGGAATACAAGCCAGGTTCATGCAACCAATCCTCATAATTTAACCCTTTAAGCCTTGGTATCATTCTAGTGAATCTGCTCTGACCCCTCCAACGCCAATATATCTTTCCTGAGGGTTGATGCCCAAAACTGAACGCAGTATTCCAGCTGGGGTCAGACCAAGGTTCTGTACAACTGAAGCACTGCTTCCTTAGTTTTGAATTCCAATCCCCTTGAAATAAAGGCCATTTCATGAGCCTTTCTGATGACTTTTTGTAGCTATGCACTAGCTTTATGATTTGTGTACATGAACGCCTAAATCCTCTTGCTATTGAGAAAATATTTTGATTTGTCTTTCTCTGATCCAAATTGGATGACCTCACATTTCTCCACATTGTACTCCATCTCCCATAACTTTTCCCAGTCACTTAATCTATCTATGTCCCTCTTTTTTTTAAAAATTGATTCATGACGTCGCTGGCAAGATCAGCATTTATTGCCCATCCAGAATTGCCCTTGAGAAGGTGGTGGTGAGCCATCTTGAACTGCTGCAGTCCATGATACTTCTTTGTAGTGGTTTGGTGCAACTGAGTGGCTTGCCAGGCCATTTCAGAGGGCAATTAAGAGTCAACCCACATTGCTGTGGGTCTGGAGTCACATATAGGCCAGACTGGGTAAGGACAGCAGTTCCCTTCCCTAAAGGACAGTAGTGAACTGATGGGATTTTGCGACAATCTGTTTTATGGTCACCATTACTGATGTGAGCTTTTAATTCCAGATTTATTTAATTAATTGAATTTAAATTTCCCAGCTGCCGTGGTGGGATTTGAACTCGTGTCTCTTGCTCAGTAGTCCAGGATTCTGGATTACTAGTCCAGTAACAAACAAAACCACTATGCTACCATTCCTTTGTAACATCCTACTTCCATCCACACATCTTACTTTGGCGCACCTCCTAACTTTTCCATCTGCAAACTTGATATATAACACAATCTTCATTCATCCAAGTCATTGATACATATGGTGAAAAGTTGAGGCCCCATACAGAGAGAGTTCCCTGTTTTCTGATTGACAACAACCCTGTCCCCAATCAACACCAGCAAAAAACAGATCAATTTAGTTTTTCATCTCAATGCATTTACACTTCAAATTAATTTATTGTATATGAAGTGTTTTAAAATGTTTCTAATAGATGCAATTAAGTGCTAGTTGCTTGTACTTCACGTCTTTCAATTTCTTGTACACTTTTTTTCATTCAAGTTCAAAAGTTATTTTCCGAATGCGTCTATTTGTGCTAACTGAATTGCAGCTGTTTCTCTGAATTGGCTCTCCATTATCACATGATCTATTGTTGATTGGTCCCCTTGGAGGATAAGGCCCACCCTGAAGTTTCTCTGGAATGTATGACTGGAACCTCCCAGCCTAATTTTGCACATTGTAACATGATCCATTTTGAATTCAGAAGTCAGAAAGGACACATCCCTCCTCCAGCCAAAGTGCCTTATCCCAGCACAAGTGCATGACCTTATTTCCCCCCCAGACTGCCACCATAGATGGGGCATTGTTTATGGATTATTAACAGGTTTATTGGGTATGAAGTGAATAGTGACAGTGTCGTGACTTCTGGATTTCATCCATTCCAACGATGTCCCTTGTAGGGGGTTGTAAGAACATGATCCGTCTTCCTGGAGTTTCCTCTCTCCCCTCCGATTTCCCCCTCCCCGACCCCCCAGGCATTCTCGTTCTCTCGCTCGCTCTCTCTCTTCCCCCTCACCCCCCCCGCACTCGCGCTCTCTCTCTCTCTCTCTCTCTCTCTCTCTTCTCACCCCCCCCCCCTCCCGTCCTGCATGCCCTCTTCCCCCCTCCATCCCATGCGTGCCCTCACCCCACTCTCCCCCTCTCCCGGTGCTGCCCAGGCCTGCAGTGGCGGCAACGTGGTGTTGCGGGCTGCTTGGAGGTTCGGCACATTGGAGGCAATGTGGTCGGAGGATGGATCGGCGCTGTGGATGTGTGCATGCGCAGAAAAGGATTAGTTGAAATTGCGCTGCGGGGGGGGGGGGGGGCAGCTGGGGAGTGGAGTGAAATGGAATCGGAAACTATTTGTCCTAACTCTCGCTTCTACGCATGTGTCAGGAGATACATGCGCAGAAGGGAGATTTTGTACAAATAGTTACTCCATTATTTTCCATACAAGTTCATAGGGACAGCGGATAGGAAAGAAGGGAGCAAGAGGTTCGTGAGTGCCTGGTAGGACAAACTGGTGGCACGCTGTTGTTTTATAAACTTACTGCAGATGTAGAATCCTTGAATACAAATTAAAAAATTGGCATCTAATTCACTGATTCATTCCCTCATACACACCCCTCGTACATATTTTGGTAGTTATATTTGTAGAATTGCATCTCCCTTTTGCAGTGTAAAAAGAATCTGGGCGAATGTGGGTGGCCATGGGATAGCATTCCCATCCTTATAACTCAATATTTAATGATGAATGTTCTGTATGTAGAACATTAGAAGATTAAACATGTCATAATATTTCACTTCAGTTTCTAGTAATGGTTGTTTTGGAAATTTGCAGCAATCTTTGCCAACACAGAGGCTTCCTTCTCCGATGATATCCTGACTTGGTGCTCACGTTAATTCTAAAAGCTTCCTTTTGTAACTACTTTTGCTGGAACCAGTGCAGCTAACTTTTGTTAGTTTTTGACATTTGTTAGCATTTCCTCAGCAATTACAGTCCTTATCAATTCTTATAATTAGAAAAGGAGAGAAATTTAAGTGAGAACAATATACATATGCACCTGTACCTCAAAATTACATTCATGAGTTAAACATTGGGTCACCAGCAATTTAGTTGCTGGTAGTAATTAATGTGGATGGATTATACAGTTCTCTATATATTGGATCACTGGGTACTTTAATTGCTTGAGTCAGGTAAGTTTTTCTGGCTAAAATTCTTTAGGTCTTTGGTAATGAATACCTGGAGATAGAAACATCAGCATTTTTTGCAGTTTCTCATGTAAGCTGTAGATTCCAAGTTAAGAATTTCAATGTGTGGTAAGGTTGGGCACAGATATTCATGTGTACATTTTGCAGTATTGAGCACAAGATTTAAAGGAACAATCATTTTTTTTTAGTTTTGCTACTGTGATGAACTGTTCATTCAGAGCTGGGGAATTATTACATTATTTTATTTTGATCACCAGTTATGCTCATCAGTTTTTTTGTAATAGTAATTCATCTTACTGATGCAGTACAATAGTTAACACAGTACAATGTGATTTCTCTAAGAAACACTTCTAATCTCCATGATATATGTTTATAATGTATGGTATAAATAGAATTTATAATGAAGAACCATGGGATATTATATTCTATTCGTGACTCATGATAGGGGAGACAGGGAGATCTGTCTCTATTTTTAATATCTTTCTGATATTTGGGTGATCGCATTAAAGTTGTACTACAATAGTTGGCCGAGTTGGGAGGCAATGCCTTATTCATGTGAAAATACATTTTCGATTGCAAGGCTTAATAAAGATTGCTTGTATTTTCTTGAAAATAATCAATTCAAGCTAAAGAGGTTGATAATAAATGCAAATAGAGTTGTGTCTAGCATCTAATCGTAGTTCAGGAAACCATCACTTTAATTTCATAAGCTATGTTCAACTGCCCACGAGTTAGAGGCTGGAGACCCCATGGTAGCTAAACAAAACCTTACTTATAAATTTCAAGTTACAGATGTTGGTCTAGTTGGTCTATTACTAATAGTGTTAATGAAATGTTGTCGGATGATTAGGCGGTGATCCATCCAGCAGTCGTCAGCTCCTGTCATGGCATGGGTGATGCGCACATCCTTGCGATCCCTGGCTCGGACGATGACATAGTCGAGCTGGTGCCATTGTTTGGAGCGAGGGTGTTGCCATGATGCCTTGTATTTGTCCCTCTGTCTGAACAAGGTGTTGGTGATGACAAGTTCATGCTTTAGACATTTTGTTAGGAGTAGGGTACCGCTGGAGTTGGCTTTCCCTACCCCCTCTCTGCCAGTCACGCCTCCCAGGAGGTCTGTGTCCTTGCCGACCCTGGTGTTGAAGTCGCAGAGGAGGATCAGTTTGTCGCCCGTGGGGATGCAGGTCAGGGATTTTTCGAGGTTGGTGTAAAAACCCTCTTTGGCTTCATCTGTTGCATCGAGTGTTGACGTGTAAGCACTGATGACTGGCACACTGGTTCCGGGATAGGGTGAGTCGAAGCGTCATGAGGCGTTCGTTAGCCCCGCAGGGGGAGACTTTGAGGCGGTCGACCAGCTCGTTTTTGATGGCGAAGCTGACTCCATGGAGGCGGCGTTCTGCCTCTGGTTTCCCTTTTCAGAAGAAGGTGTAACCTCCACCTTGTTTCTTGAGCTGGCCTTCCCCTGCCCACCTTCTCAATCTTCCTCGCTACCATGCTGCACCTCACAGTTGACAAGCTCCCTGCTGGAGTGGAACTAAACTACAGAACCAGTGGGAAGCTGTTCAACCTTCGCCGTCTCCAGGCCAGGTCCAAGACCACTCCAACCTCTGTCGTCAAGCTACAGTACGTGGATGACGCCCGAGTCTGTGCACACACAGAGGCTGAACTCCAGGACATAGTCAACCTATTTACTGAGGCGTATGAAAGCATGGGCCTTATGCTAAACATTAGTAAGACAAAGGTACTTCACCAGCCTGTCCTCGCCGCACAGCACTCCCACCCGCCCCCCCACCCCTCCGCCATCAAGATCCACGGCGTGGCCCTGGACAACGTGGACCACTTCCCTTATCTCGGGAGCCTCCTATCAACAAGAGCAGGCATTGACAACGAGATCCAAACACTGCCTCCAATGAGCCAGTGCAGCCTTCGGCCGCCTGAGGAAAAGGGTGTTTGAAGACCAGGCCCTCAAAACTGTCATCAAGCTCTTGGTCTACAGGGCCATAGTAATACGCGCCCTCCTGTATGGCTCAGAGATGTGGACTATGCACAGTAGTCACCTCAAGTCGCTGGAGAAATACCACCAATGATGTCTCCGCAAGATCCTACAAATCCCCTGGGAGAACAGACGCACCAACATTAGCGTCCTTGACCAAGCCAACATTCCCAGCATTGAAGCACTGACCACACTTGATCAGCTCCGCAAGGCAGGCCACATTGTTTGCATGCCAGACACGAGACTCCAAAAGCAAGCGCTCTACTCGGAACTCGTCCACGGCAAATGAGCCAAAGGTGGGCAGAGGAAACATTACAAGGACACCCTCGAAGCCTCCCTGATAAAGTGCAACATCCCCACTGACACCTGGGAGTCCCTGGCCAAAGACCACCCTAAGTGAAGGGAGTACATCTGGGAGGGCGCTGAGCTCCTCCAGTATTGTCGCCGAGAAATCAAGCGCAGGCAGCAGAAGGAGCATGCGGCAAACCAGGCTCCCCGCCTACCCTTCCCCTCAATCACTGTCTCATCTGTGACTGAGACTGTGGTTCTCATATTGGACTGTACAGCCACCTAAGAACTCATGCTAAGAGTGGAAGCAAGTCTTTCTCGATTCCGAGGGACTGCCTATGATGATGATGAAATGTTGCACCTTAAAATATATATGCATTTTTGTATATCGAGATTTAAATTAAAATCTTCTATAATGAAATATGCGACATTGATTTTCCACTGCTTTCTAGTTTCAAAAATCTAACTTTTAGTTTATAGCCAAAATTGAAAGGTCTAATAGTGTTTTGCTATTTGACGACTAGGAGAATATGAGTATTGTTTTTTGATACAGCACAGAAGGAGGCAGTTCAGCCCATCGTGCCTGTGCTGGCTCTTTGAAAGAGCAATCCAATTAGTCCCATTTCCCTGCCCTTTCTCCATTGCCTTGCAAATGTTTCCCATTCAAGTATTTATTCAGTTCCCTTTTGAAAATTATGATTAAATCTGCTTCCACCACCCTTTGAGGCAGTGCATTCCAGATTAGGACAACTCGCTGCGTTTAAAAAAAAAAAGTAAAAATAAAAAAAAAATCCTCATCTTGCCTCTGGTTCATTTGATAATTACCTTAAATCTGTGTCCTCTGGTTACTGACCCTTCTGCCACTGGAAACAGTTTCTCCTTATTTACTCTATCAAAACCATTCATGATTTTTGAACACCTCGATTAAATCTCCCCTTATCCTTCTCTGCTTTTAGGCAAACAACTTCCTGCTGCACCACTGCTTAAGCCACGTATTCATCTGAGCTATCCTGCGATTCCTACTCTGACTAGCATGTGGCACTGGTAGCAATCCTGAGATTACTACTTTTGAGATCCTACTTTTTAATTTAGCTCCTAGCTCCTTAAATTCGTCTCGTAGGACCTCATCCCGTTTTTTTACCTATATCGTTGGTACCAATGTGCACCACGACAACTGGCTGTTCACCCTCCCTTTTCAGAATGTCCTGCACCCGCTCCGAGACATCCTTGACCCTTGCACCAGGGAGGCAACATACCATCCTGGAGTCTCGGTTGCGGCCGCAGAAACGCCTATCTATTCCCCTTACAATTGAATCCCCTATCACTATCGCTCTCCCACTCTTTTTCCTGCCCTCCTGTGCAGCAGAGCCAGCCACGGTGCCATGGACTTGTCTGCTGCTGCTCCCCCCTGATGTCTATGCACCCCCCTGTAATGTATGATTGGTCATTTATACAGAAAAGAAACTGGCCATTCGGCCCAACCAGTCCATGCAGGCGTTTATGCTTCACTCGAGCCTCCTCCTGTCTTTCCTGATCTAACTTTATCAGCATAACCCTGTATTCTCTTCTCCCTTCATATGCTTATCGAGCCTCCCCTTAAATTCACCTATACTATTGACTTCAACAATTCCCTGTGGTAGTGTGTTCCACATTCTCACCACACTCTGGGTAAATAAGTTTCTGCTGAATTCACTATTTTATTGAAGAAAATAAGAAATAGGTGCTGGAGTAGGCCATTCGGCCTCTCGAGCCTGCTCCACCATTCAATCTGATCCTGGCTTCAACTCCACTTCCCTGCCCGCTCCCCATAACCCTCGATTCTTTTATCATTCCAAACACTGTCTATCTCCACCTTAAATATATTCAAAGACCCAGCCACCACAGCTCCCTGAGGCAGAGAATTCCAAAGATATATAACCGTCTGAGAGAAGAAATTTCTCCTCATCTCAGTTTTAAATGGGCGGCCCCTTATTCTGAAACTCTGCCCCCTAGTTTTAGTTTCCCCTATGAGTGGAAATATCCTCTCTGCATCCTCATTATCTTATAAGTTTCAATAAGATCACCTCTCATTCTTCCGAACTCCAATGTGTCTAGACCCAACCTACTTAACCTATCCTCATAAGTCAACTCCCTCATCTCTGGAATCAACCTAGTGAACCTTCTCTGAACAGCCTCCAGTGCAAGTATATCTTTAAATACGGAGACCAAAACTGTACACAGTACTCCAGGTGTGGCCCCTAGTTCTAGATTTCCCCAACGAGGGGAAACATCATCTCTGCATGTACCGTGTGAAGCCCCCTCAGAATCTTATATGTTTCAATAAGATCACCTCTCATTCTTCTAAATTCCAATGAGTATAGGCTCAACCTGACAACCTCTTCAATCTCAGGAATCAACCTCGTGAACCTTCTCTGAACTGCCTCCAATGCAAGTATATCCTTTCTTTAAATAAGGAGACCAAAATTGTTTGCAGTACTCCAGGTGTGGTCTTGCCAATGCCCTGTACAGTTGGAGCAGGACTTCTCTACTGTTATACTCCATCCTCCTTGCAATAAAGGCCAACATTCGATTTGCCTTTATGATTACTTGCTGTACCTACATGCTAACTTTTTGTGTTTCATGTCGAAGAATCCCCAGATCCCTCTGTACTCCAGCATTTTGTAATCTTTCCCCAATTAAATCATTTGCTTTATCATTTTTCCTACCAAAGTGGATAACCTCACATTTTCCCACATTCTAGTCCATCTGCCAAATTTTTGCCCACTCAGAGCCTGTCTATGTCCCTTTGTAGATTCTTTGCGTCCGCCTCACAACTTGCTTTCCCACCTATCTTTGTATCATCAGCAAACTTGACTACGTTACACTCTTGTTCCTTCATCCTAGTCACTAATATAAATTGCAAATACTGAAGGCCACAGCACTGATCCCTTGGCACCCCACTATTTACAGTTTGCCAACCTGAAAATGACCCATATATAAGAACATAAGAACATAGAATTAGGAACAGGAGTAGGCCATCTAGCCCCTCGAGCCTGCTCCGCCATTCAACAAGATCATGGCTGATCTGGCCGTGGACTCGGCTCCACTTACCCACCCGCTCCCCATAACCCTTAATTCCCTTATTAGTTAAAAATCTATCTATCTGTGATTTGAATACATTCAATGAGCTAGCCTCAACTGCTTCCTTGGGCAGAGAATTCCACAGATTCACAACCCTCTGGGAGATGAAATTCCCTCTCAACTCGGTTTTAAATTGGTTCCCTCGTATTTTGAGGCTGTGCCCCCGACCAGTGGAAACAACCTCTCTGCCTCTATCTTGTCCATCCCTTTCATTATCTTAAATGTTTCTATAAGATCATCCCTCATCCTTCTGAACTCCAACGAGTAAAGACCCAGTCTACTCAATCTATCATCATAAGGTAACCCCCTCATCTCCGGAATCAGCCAAGTGAATCGTCTCTGTACCCCCTCCAAAGCTAGTATATCCTTCCTTAAGTAAGGTGACCAAAACTGCACGCAGTACTCCAGGTGCGGCCTCACCAATACCCTATACAGTTGCAGCAGGACCTCCCTGCTTTTGTACTCCATCCCTCTCGCAATGAAGGCCAACATTCCATTTGCCTTCCTGATTACCTGCTGCATCTGCAAATTAACTTTTTGGGATTCATGCACAAGGACCCCCAGGTCCCTCTGCAACGCAGCATGTTGTAATTTCTTCCCATTCAAATAATATTCCCTTTTACTGTTTTTTTTCCCCAAGCTGGATGACCTCACATTTTCCGACATTGTATTCCATCTGCCAAACCCTAGCCCATTCGCTTAACCTATCTAAATCTCTTTGCAGCCACTCTGTGTCCTCTACACAACCCGCTTTCCCACTAATCTGTGTCATCTGCAAATTTTGTTACACTACACTCTGTCCCCTCTACCAGGTCATCTATGCATATTGTAAACAGTTGTGGTCCCAGACCGATCCCTGTGGCACACACTAACCAACGATTTCCAACCCGAAAAGGACCCATTTATCCCGACTCTCTGCTTTCTGTTAGCCAGCCAATTCTCTATCCATGCTAATACATTTCCTCTGACTCCGTGTACCTTTTGTCTTCTGCAGTAATCTTTTGTGTGGCACCTTATCGAATGCCTTTTGGAAATCTGAATACACCACATCCATCGGTACACCTCTATCCACCATGCTCGTGATATCCTCAAAGAATTCCAGTAAATTAGTTAAACATGATTTCCCCTTCATGAATCCATGTTGCGTCTGCTTGATTGCACTATTCCTATCTAGATGTCCCGCTATTTCTTCCTTAATGATAGCTTCAAGCATTTTCCCCACTACAGATGTTAAAATAACTGGCCTATAGTTACCTGCCTTTTGTCTGTCCCCTTTTTGAAACAGAGGCATTACATTAGCTGCTTTCCAATCCGCTGGTACCTCCCCAGAGTGCAGAGAATTTTGGTAGATTATAATGAATGCATCTGCTATAACTTCCACCATCTCTTTTAATACCCTGGGAAGCGTTTCATCAGGACCAGGGGACTTGTCTACCTTGAGTCCCATTAGCCTGTCCAGCACTACCCCACTCGTGATAGTGATTGTCTTGAGGTCCTCCCTTCCCACGTTCCTGTGACCAGCAATTTTTGGCATGGTTTTTGTGTCTTCCATTGTGAAGACCAAAGCAAAATAATTGTTTAAGGTCTCAGCCATTTCCACATTTCCCATTATTAAATCCCCCTTCTCATCTTCTAAGGGACCAACATTTACTTTAGTCCCTCTTTTCCGTTTTATATATCTGTAAAAGCTTTTACTATCTGTTTTTATGTTTTGCGCAAGTTTACTTTCGTAATCTATCTTTCCTTTCTTTATTGCTTTCTTAGTCATTCTTTGCTGTCGTTTAAAATTTTCCCAATCTTCTAGTTTCCCACTAACCTTGGCCACCTTATATGCATTGGTTTTTAATTTGATACTCTCCTTTATTTCCTTGGTTATCCACGGCTGGTTATCCCTTCTCTTACCGCCCTTTTTCACTGGAATATATTTTTGTTGAGCACTATGAAAGAGCTCCTTAAAAGTCCTCCACTGTTCCTCAATTGTGCCACCGTTTAGTCTGTGTTTCCGGTCTACTTTAGCCAACTCTGCCCTCATCCCACTGTAGTCTCCTTTGTTTAAGCATAGTACGCTCGTTTGAGACACTACTTCCTCACCCTCAATCTGTATTACAAATTCAACCATACTGTGATCACTCATTCCGAGAGGATCTTTTACGAGGAGATCGTTTATTATTCCTGTCTCATTACACAGGACCAGATCTAAGATCGCTTGCTCCCTTGTAGGTTCTGTAACATACTGTTTAAGAAACAATCCCGTATGCATTCTATGAAATCCTCCTCAAGGCTACCCCGTGCGATTTGAATTGACCAATCGATATGTAGGTTAAAATCCCCCATGATTACTGCCGTTCCTTTTTCACATGCCTCTATTATTCCCTTAATTATTGCCCGCCCCACCGTGAAGTTATTATTTGGGGGCCTATAAACTATGCCCACCAGTAACTTTTTCCCCTTACTATCTCTAATCTCCACCCACAATGATTCAACATTTTGTTCATTGGAGCCAATATCGTCTCTCAACTGTCCTGATATCTTCCTTTATTAACAGAGCTACCCCACCTCCTTTCCCCTCTTGTCTATCTTTCCCAATTGTCAGCTACCCCTGTATGTTTAATTCTCAGTCTTGACCACCCTGCAACCATGTTTCTGTAATGGCCACCAAATCATACCCATTTGTAATGATTTGTGCCGTCAACTCATTTACTTTATTTCGAATGCTGCGTGCTTTTAGGTAGAGTGTTTTAATACTAGTTTTTAAAGTATGATTTTTAGTTTTGGCCCCTTCTGCAGTCCTTTTATATTCATACATATTGTCCCTTCCTATCACCTTGTGGTTTACACTTACCCCAGTGCTACTCTGCTCTGTTGCCTCTTGCGTTTTGCATTCTTTCTTGGGATCCTGTTCATCTGAGCTCTCACCCATTCTAACCAGCTCAGAGCCCTCTTCTGTGTTCCGAATACTCCTGTCATTGAGGCACCGAGCTTTCATGCTTGCCTTTTTATTACACTTTGACCCTTTAGAATTTTGCTGTACAGTGGCCCTTTTTGTTTTTTGCTTTGGGTTTCTCTGCCCTCCACTTTTACTCATCTCCTTTCTGTCTTTTGCTTTTGTCTCCTTTTTGTTTCCCTCTGTCTCCCTGCATTGGCTCCCATTCCCCCTGCCATATTAGTTTAACTCCTCCCCAACAGCACTAGCAAACACTCCCCCTCGGACATATCCCGACTCTCTGTTTTCTGTCAGTTAGCCAATCCTCTATCTATGCTAATATATTACCCCCAATCCCGCGAGCTCTTATCTTGTGCAGTAACCTTTTATGTGGCACCTTATCGAATGCTTTCTGGAAATCCAAATACACTACATCTATTGGTTCCCCTTTATCCACTCTGCACGTTACATCCTCAAAGAACTCCAGCAAATTTGTCAAACATGATTTTCCTTTCATAAAACCATTCTGACTCTGCTTGACTGCATTGTGATTTTCTAAATATCCTGCTCCTACATCTTTGATGATGGGCTCCAGCATTTTCCCAATGACAGATGTTAGGCTAACTGGTCTATAGTTCCCTGCTTTCTGTCTCCCTCCTTTCTTTAAATAGTGGCGTTACATTTGCGGTTTTCCAGTCCGCTGGGAATTCACCAGAATCCGGCGAATTTTGGTAGATTACAATCAATGTATCCGCTATCTCTGCAGCCACTTCTTTTAAGACCCAAGGATGCAGGCCATCAAGTCCAGGGGACTTGTCCACCTTTAGTCCCATTAGTTTGCCTCTAGTGGTAGTGATTGATTTACGTTTCGCCACCCCAATAACTCCTTGATTATCAATTATTGGGATGGTTTCAGTATCTTCTACTGTGTCGATCGATACAAAATATTTGTTTAAAGTCTCTGCCATTTCCCTGTTTCCCATTATTGATTCACCAGCCTAAGGGACCAACGTTTATTTTAGCTACTCACTTCCTTTTTATATACTTGTAGAAGCTCTAACTGCCTGTTTTTATATTTCTTGCTAGTTTACTCTCATATGCTATCTTCTCTGTCTTTATCATTTTTTTAGTCATCCTTTGCTGGTGAAGAAATTTCTCCTCATCTCAGTCCTAAATGGCCAACCCCTTATTCTGAGACTTGTGACCCTGTGTTCTAGATTCACCAGCCAGGGAAAACATTTTCTCAGCATTAACCCTGACAAGCCCCTGAAGAATTTTATATGTTTCAATTAGATCACCCCTTATTCTTCTAAACTCTAGGGAATATAGGCCTAGTCTACTCAATCTCTCCTCATCGGGCAATCACCTTGTCCCAGGAACCAGTCTTGTGAACCTTCGTTGCACTCCGAGGCAAGTAAGTATGTATTTACTTGGGTAAGGAGACCATTTCTTGGTGAGTATCTTATATTAATCGCCTCTTGTTTTGCTCTTCCCCACAAATGGAAACACTCTCTCTGTATCTACTCTATCAAAACCTTTCATATTTTTAAAAACCTCTATTATGTCACCCCTCAGCTTTCTCTTTTCAAGAGAAAAGAGATTAGTCTGTTTATCCTTTTTTGATAGGTATAACCTCATATTTCTGGTATCATCATCCTTGTAAATCTTTTTTGCACCCTCTCCAGTGTCTCTATATCCTTTTTTACAATATTGCGACCAGAATTGTACACAGTACTCCAAATGTGGTCATAGAAACATAGAAAATAGGTGCAGGAATAGGCCATTCGGCCCTTCGAGCCTGCACCACCATTCAATAAGATCATGGCTGATCATTCACCTCAGTACCCCTTTCCTGCTTCTTTCCATACCCCTTGATCCCTTTAGCCGTAAGGGCCATATCTAACTCCCTCTTGAATATATCCAACGAACTGGCATCAACAACTCTCTGCGGTAGAGAATTCCACAGATTAACAACTCTCTGAGTGAAGAAGTTTCTCCTCATCTCGGTCGTAAAAGGCTTACCCCGTATCCTTAGACTGTGTCCCCTGGTTCTGGACTTCCCCAACATCGGGAACATTCTTCCTGTGTCTAACCTGTCCAGTCCCGTCAGAATTTTATATGTTTCTATGAGATCCCCTCTCATCCTTCTAAACTCCAGTGAATACAGGCCCAGTCGATCCAGTCTCTCCTCATAAGTCAGTCCTGCCATCCCGGGAATCAGTCTGGTGAACCTTAGCTGCACTCCCTCAATAGCAAGAACGTCCTTCCTCAGATTAGGAGACCAAAACTGGACACAATATTCCAGGTGAGGCCTCACCTAGGCCCTGTACAACTGCAGTAAGACCTCCCTGCTCCTATACTCATATCCCCCAGCTATGAAGGCCAACATGCCATTTGCCGCCTTCACCGCCTGCTATACCTGCATGCCAACTTTCAATGACTGATGTACCATGACACCCAGGTCTCGTTGCACCTCCCCTTTTCCTAATCTGCCGCCATTCAGATAATATTCTGCCTTCGTGTTTTTGCCAGAAAAGTGGATAACCTCACATTTATCCACATTATACTGCATCTGCCATGCATTTGCCCACTCACCTAACCTGTCCAAGTCACCCTGCAGCCTCTTAGCATCCTCCTCACAGCTCACACCGCCATCCAGCTTAGTTTCATCTGCAAACTTGGAGATATTCCTTCATCTAAATCATTGATGTATATTGTAAATAACTGCGGTCCCAGCACTGAACCCTGCGGCACACCACTAGCCACTGCCTGCCATTCTGAAAAGGAACGTTTATCCCGACTCTCTGCTTCCTGTCTGTCAACCAGTTCTCTATCCCTGTCAATACATTACCCCCTGTACCATGTGCTTTAATTTTGCACTTCAATCTCTTATGTGGGACCTTGTCAAAAGTCTTTTGAAAGTCCAAATACATCACATCCACTGGTTCTCCCTTGTCCACTCTACTAGTTACATCCTCAAAAAATTCTCGAAGATTTGTCAAGCATGATTTCCCTTTCATAAATCCATGCTGACTTAGACCGATCCTGTCACTGCTTTCCAAATGCGCTGCTATTTCATCTTTAATAATTGATTCCAACATTTTCCCCACTACTGATATCAGGCTAACCGGTCTATAATTCCCCGTTTTCTCTCTCCCTCCTTTCTTAAAAAGTGGTGTTACATTAGCTACCCTCCAGTCCATAGGAACTGATCCAAAGTCGACAGACTGCTGGAAAATGATCACCAATGGATCCACTATTTCTCAGGCCACTTCCTTAAGTACTCTGGGATGCAGACTATCAGACCCCGGGGATTTATCGGCCTTCAATCCCATTAATTTCCCTAACACAATTTCCTGACTAATAAGGATTTCCTTCAGTTCCTCCTTCTCACTAGACCCTCGGTCCCCTAGTATTTCTGGAATGTTATTTGTGTCTTCCTTAGTGAAGACAGAACCAAAGTATTTGTTCAATTCGACTGCCGTTTTTTTTTTCACCATTATTTTCTCCATAAATTCATCTGATTCTGACTGCAAGGGACCTACATTTGTCTTCACTAATCTTTTTCTCTTCACATATCTGTAGAAGCTTTTGCAGTCAGTTTTTATCTTCTCAGCAAGCTTCCTCCCATACTCTATTTTCCCCCTCCTAATTAAACCCTTTGTCCTCCTCTGCTGAATTCTAAATTTCTCCCAATCCTCAGGTTTGCTGCTTTTTCTGGCCAATTTATATGCCTCTTCCTTGGATTTAACACTATCCTTAATTTCCCTTGTTGGCCACAGTTGAGCCACCTTCCCCGTTTTATTTTTATTCCAGCCCGGGATGTAAAATTGTTGACGTTTCTCCATTGTTCTAACCATAGTCTAACCAAGGTTCGATACAAGTTTAGCATAACATCTACTTTTCAATTCTATCCATTTGGAAATAAACCCTAGTGCTTGGTTTTCTTTTTTTTTTATGGCCTTATTAACCTGCATCTCTATTTTGTGATTTGTGTATTTGTACTCCGGGAGCCCTTTGCTCTTCTACCCAATTTAGACTCTTATTTTCCAAGTAATATGTGACCTCCTTATTTTTCTTACCAAAATATAATACCTCACATTTATCTGTGTTGAAATTCGTTTGACAATTATATGCCCTTTCTGCAAGTTTATTAATGCCACCTTGTAATTTGTTGTAGTCCCCCTCATTGACTGAGTTTTGTTTTGATAAAATACAAAAAATAATTTCATTCTTGAAACCATCTTATTACTTTCACGCATTAAACTATTTTCCCCTATGATTTGTGCACAATCTTTTATTTGAATCTACAGTATTTTTAACTAAACTCTTATAAAAGGTAAAAAGATTTATTTCTCCTCCAACCAAATGGCACTCTAATCGGCATCTGTAAGGTCCATAACTGGAAACAAGAGATTTTTCCCTTGTGAAACACGTCATCTATTGTATGAGATGTTAAACTGAGGTCCCATCTAACTGTTCAGGTGAAAATGGGGGAAAGAAATATTTTTGCCTTTTATCGGAGTTTAGTTAAAAATACTATAGATTCAAGTAAAGATTGTGCACAAATCTTGGGTGAAAAAAGAAGAACTTTGAAGAAAAGCATGGTATTCTCTTCGTATCCTGGCCAACATTTATACTACAGCCAAAGCAGATCAACTGGTCATTTTTATCATTTGCAGTTTGTGGCACCTTGCTGTGTGCAAATTTGTTACAATGTTTGCTTACATAACAATGATGACTAAACTTCAAAATTAGCTGTAAAGTGCTTTGTGGCTTTGAGGATGGGAAAGGCACTTATAAATTTCTCTGATATGGAACATTAGAACTCAAACTTTTTATGTCGTCATGCTGCTCTAGTAAATTTTCATATTATCCATGCATGTGAAATAACAGTCCTACGGACTCCATGGAAGTCTCAATCAAGTTCCCAGAGAAAAAGATCTCAGCAGCTTAATTTACTGGAGATGTAGATTAAAACCAAATGCCTGTGTTTCTCTTTGAAATGTATTACGTTAAAGCTTTTCATTTGTATCGTGGTTCATTTATATGGTTAATTTATGATAATTTTATCTTGGTGTAATAATTTCTCAAATACTCATTGTTGCAGTATGTCTTCAGAGACTTGTACCCCTCTAAATGTGATAGGCTTATGTAAAAATGAACAGGATAATATTCATTATCATCATCATAGGCAATTCCTCAGTATCGAGGAAGACTTGCTTCCACTCCTGAAGTGAGTTCTTTGGTGGCTGAACAGTCCAATACGAGAGCCACAGAGTCTGTCACAGGTGGGACAAACAATCGTTGAGGGAAGGGATCTATAGGTATAGATACACAAATCACTAGAAATAATGACGCAGGTTAATATGGCCATTAAATAAAAAGCAAACAAAGCATTAAGGTTCATTTCTAGAGGGATGAAATTGAAAAATAAATAAGTTATGTTCAATTTGGATAGACAATATTTAGAGTACTGTGCACATTTCTGGTCTTCATATTATAAAAAAGATATAAGGGGCACAGAAGGTGCAAATTTTGTTTTTACAGTCCTGAGAGGTTATAAGTATTAGGAAAGAGTAAACAGGCTGGGCTGTTTTCTCTAAAAAGAGAAAACTAATGGAGGTCTTTAAGATAGAGTAGACATAGAGAAAATGTTTCCACTTGTGGGATAGTCCAAAACAAGGGGCCATAAATGTAAGATAATCACTAATAAATTACAATAGGGAATCCAGGAGAAACTTCTATATCCAAAAAGTTGTTAGAATATAATACTTGCTACCACATGGAGTAGTTGATGCGAATAGCATAGATGTATTTAAAAGAAGCTGGATAAGTACATGAGAAAGAAAGGAATAGAAGAATATGCTGATAGGGTTAGATGAAAAGGGGAATGAGGAAGCTTATGTGGAGCATAGACACTGGTTGGGCCTTATGGCCTGTTTCTGTGTTGTAAATTCTATGTAATTCTCTCTCTAATGCTTTTTTACTGGCGGGGTTACAGTGGAGAATTATTATGACCTAGTTTAGCTATTTATGTTAATAATTACCACTTGCAAAAGAGTGGCTGTTAGTATGATAATTGAAGCTTACTTCAATATGCTGAGAACAGGAGTATTAATTTTTATATTCCAACCAATGGTGCATTATTAAGCTCTTGACGTTTGAGCTGATGCTTTGACTGAAGAGTTGTGTGTGGCTGGCTTCACAGAGTGTGTTAATAAAGTACACTTTGTAAGTGGATTAAATATCTAAAGTATATTTGTTGTTGCATGTGGATAACGGTTTCACAATGCCGTCAGTGACAGTAGCAGTATTGTGAAGCTGGACCTGTTATAACATTTTAGAGTCAAATACAACATTTTTGAATGAAATACAGCTCTTGTAATTCAGAGCTATTCTAGTCAGTACACATTGATGAAAAGCAACTAACAGATATAAAGCAAGTGATTTGATTACATGTATTTGAGATGCTCTCTGTTCTTAGTGCTGCAAATAAGCAGTTGTATCAAAAGTACAAAATAATTCTGTGGTCTAATTTTTGGGAAAATGACAATGTAAATAATAACTTTTTAAAAAATCCACTCATCATTGCAGAATATTGGCTTGTCGTTGTTCAGTATGAAATTATATGACTTGATTTTGCAAAGAATATTAACTAATGGGTTGTACATTTTCTCTACAGTTACTGTACCTATAAGAAGGTATTAAGTTTGAGCAGATTTTGCATTTTAGCACACATATAGGGCCCAAGTTTCCACATGATTCGCGCCTGATTTTTAGGAGCAACTGGTGGAGAACGGACTATTTTAGAAATCGTAGTTCTAGTCAGGTAGAACAGTTCTACTTTAGAACAGAATTTTTTCTTCAAAAGGGGGCGTGTCCGGCCACTGACGCCTGATTTGAAAGTTTCCACAGTGAAAATGTACTCCAAACTAAAGTAGAATGGAACCAGTGAAGATTTTTGTAGAACTGAAAAAACCTGTTCTACACATTAAAAAATCAGGCGCAGGTTACAAATTAGGCGTCCAGAACGAGGCGGGGGGGAAGGGAACTCATTAAATTCGACAATAAATCCTTATTTATACTTCTACAAATATTATACAAATAAATCCAACCTGAATAAACATTTATAAGCCAAGAAAAGATTAAATAAACCATCTTCCTATCTGTGTGAAAGTGCTTCAGCCAGGAAGAATTCTGCAGCCGTTCATGCCACTGAGCGGGAGGGGAGGAAGGGGTGGGGGGGGGGGGGGAGAAAGCCATTTGTGTCGCTGAGCGGGAGGGGGGGGGGGGGGGGGGGAGGAGAGAGAGGGAGAGAGAGGGGCGGGGGAGCGGGTGTCGGGTCGGGTCGGTGGGGGAGCGGGTGTGGGGTCGGGTCTGGTCGGCGGGGGGGGGGGGAAGCGGGTGTCTGGTCGGTGGGGGTGGGGGGAGCGGGTGTCAGGTCTGGTCGGCGGCGGGGGGGGGGGGAGCAGGAGCTGGCCGTGGGAGGAGCCTTATTCACGCAGCCCCAGTGAGGCCATTCAGCCAGGGCTAGGGGCTGCGTGCTTCGGGCCCCTCCCACACAGTTCGGCGCCTGGAGCTACTGCACTTGCGTGCCGACTGTAGCGCGCATGTGCAGAGGTCCCGGCACTGTTTTCAGCGCAGGGACCTGGCTCCGCCCCCCCCACAGCTCGTGCTGGCTGCGTCGAGGGCCAGAGGACCTGTAAGTAGGTGGAGAATACCGAGGATTTTTTTAGGCGCCGTTTTAGGAGCGAAAAATGGGCGCCCAGCTCGGAGGGGCGCCTGTTTTTTTTCTTGTGGAAACTTGGGCCCATAGGGTTATAGATGTAGCATATTGTTTGTTTTGATGCTTTTGTATAATTGTATAATTGCAGATTTAAAGTTACTGTATTTTCTAGTACTGCAACCTTGTACAAAATTCAGAAAAACCTGGTTATTTTAAAAACATTTTTTATTGCACTATAGTGTTACGATATTTTCTGATATCCATGGTGATTCTGGGACAGTTGTATAAAATGTGGTACTACAGTTTTGTCCTGCAAGCATTACAGAATAATTAAGTAGTTATGTATAGCTGTGTATGATCAAGCTTGTGGAACTTGCTACCAAGTGGAGTGATTGAGGTGAATAGCATGGATGCTCTTAAGGGGAAGCTAGATAAGTACATGAGGAAGAAAATAAATTATTGATTGGGTGAGATCATGCAATGTTTGAGGAGGATCGTGTGGAAATAAACACAGGTGTAAACTTGTTGGGTTGAATGGCCTATTTCTGTGCTGTAAATTCTACGTAAGCTTTTGGTCACCTCTTCTAATATGTCATTCTTTGGCTTAGTGTCCATTTTGCATGATTGCACCTCTGTGGAGTGCTTTGGCATATTTTTCTACATTAAATAAATGCAAGTTGTGTCTGTGTGTTAGTGCCACACAACATAATGGAGGGTGTCCTCAGTGTGAAGGTGGGACTTCGTCTCTACAATGACTGTGCAGTGGTCACTGCTACCAATGCTGTCATGGACCGATGCATCTACAACAGGTAGATTGGTGAGTACGAGCTCAAGTAAGTTTTTCCCCTCGAGTTGATTCTCTCACCACCTTCCGCAGGCCAATCTGGCAGCTCTGTTCTTCAGGGTTCGGTCATTAGTGATGCTACCGAGCCACTCTTGGTGATGGACATTGAAGTCCCCCACGCAGAGTACATTCTGTGCCCTTGCTACCTCAGTGCTTCTTGCAAATGGCATTCAACATAGAGAAGTATTGATTCATCAGCTGAGGGAGGGTGGTAGGTGGTAATCAGCAAGAGGTTTCCTTGCCCATTTTTGACTTGATGCCATGAGAATTTATGGGGTTCATAGTCAATGTTGAGGATTCCCAGGGCCACTCTCTCCCTCCTGTATATCACTGTACCGATACATCTGGTGGGTCTGTCCTGCTGGTGGGACAGGATGGTGATGGAGGAATCTGGGACATTGGCTGAAAGGTATGATTCTGTCAGGTTGTTGCTTGACTAGTCTGTGGGACAGCTTTCCCAATTTTGGCTCAAGTCGATATATTAGTGAGGGGGACATCGTAGGGTCGACTGGGCTGGGTGTGCCTTATCATGTCTGATGCCGGGTGGTCCATCTGATTTTATTCTTATTATTGTTTCTTGTAGTGGTTTGTTACAACCGAGTGGCTTGTTCGGCCATTTAAGAGTCAAACACATTGCTGTGGGTCTGGAGTCACAAAAAGGCCAGACCAGGCAAGGACAGCAGATTTCCTTCCCTAAAGGACATTCGTGTATTTTACGACAATCCAATAGTTTTATGGTCACCATTACTGATGCAATCATTTAATTCCAGATTTATTTAATTAACTAAATTTAAATTCCACAGCTGCCATGTTGGGATTTGAACTCATGTCTCCAAATTATTAAGTCCAGGCTGATTACTAGTCCAGTTACATAACATACTGTTCCCTTTATTTGGTTGCTTTTGCTCCTGATAGATTTCATCAAGTTTGCATTGTTGTAGCCTCAGAGGTACTGTTGAGTGTCTCATTGGACATTTATATTACAGTGGCAAGAATGTCTCAAGAAGAGCAACCTGAAAAGTATCCCAATGCACAGGCTCTGCTCCAGATACTGCTGACTGCATTTAGAATTGCCCTTAATTGGGGCACTTAACACATGCATGAACAAAATTACAGTGTGTCTGTTTGCCTATGTGATGTAATCTAACATTAAAAACAATTGTGTATCTAACTTTTAAGTTGCTGCTTGTGACCTTTTTCTCTCAAGACTTTAGTTTTTTTCAATGGCCAGGGAAGGTCTGCACAGCGCAAAACCACTTGATAGCCTGCATGGATGTATGTGCTCAGCCTGTGTCCCACAGAAAGAAAATATGGCTGTCTCCATCAGATTCAATTCTGTTTATGCTAGCATTTTTTTGATAGTTTGCAATAGCTCCAGAAGGAACGACATTGCATCCCCCTTTTTTTTAGATCTTGTTCCTGTTGATGTCGGGGTCAATGATGGCTACACCTTATTCCAAAGTAAACAGATGAGCCATATCATCTGAATAGGTGCTTTCAATAAATGAAATGTGTAAATTCAATATCATTGGCTGTGTGTTATGTTTAGCAACCCACAGGCTTGTCATGTTTGCTGCTTCAAAATGATCTTCTGTTTTTTTGCAACCAAATGTAGCAGTATCGAGGAATTATTATTAAATCATTCAGTTGTAGCAAAGGGAGTTCACAGAACAACAGATTTATGGAAGACTAGCAGAGACCCGCAAAATATTTGCGGTCAAATTAGTATCTTTATTGCAACAGTACGTGTTTAGACTGTTACGATCTTCTTCGTCCAGATTCAATGCTGATGTCCTCCCTCCCCCCTCACTCTCTTTCCTCCCACCCCTCACTCTCTCCCCACCCCTCACTCTCTCTCCCTCCCCTCACTCTCTCTCCCTTCCCTCACTCTCTCTCCCCTCACTCCCTCTCCTCCCCCTCGCTCTCGCACTCCTCCCCCTCGCTCTCGCTCTCTTCCCCCTCGCTCTCGCTCTCTTACCCCTCGCTCTCGCTCTCCTTCCCCTCGCTCTCGCTCTCCTTCCCCTCGCTCTCGCTCTCCTTCCCCTCGCTCTCGCTCTCCTCCCCCTCGCTCTCTGCTCTCCTCCCCCTCACTCTCCCTCACTCTCGTACTCTTTCTCCCATCCTACCTCCCCGTCTCTCCCGCCTACCCCCCCACACCGCTCTCCCATCCTTGTTCTCTCTCTTTAAACGTAATTTTTTTTTCTCTCCCTTCACCCTCACTCTAGCTCTCTTGCATTCTTTTTTTTTCTCGTTCCCACCCTCGCGTCTCTCACTCTCTTCCCCATCCACCCTCGTCTCTCACTCTCTCCCCCATCCACCCTCGTCTCTCACTCTCTTCTCCCCCATCCACCCTCGTCTCTCACTCTCTCCCCCATCCACCCTCGTCTCTCACTCTCTCCCCCATCCACCCTCGTCTCTCACTCTCTCCCTCTCTCTCTCTCTCTCTCTCTCTCTCTCTCTCTCTCTCTCTCTCTCCCACCCTCATCTATCACTCTCCCTTCTGCCCTCCCTCTCCCTCGCCTCGCTCCCTACCTCGCTCGCCCGTCTCCCTCACCCGCCCCCTCTCCCCCTCGCTCGCCCGTCCCCTCTCTCCCCCTCGCCCCCGCCGCCGTGCCCTCACGGGCGCCCTTTCTCTCTCTCACGTGCGCCCCCCTCGCCACCTCTCTCGCCCGCCTTCGAGCGCGCTGTCTCTCTTGAGCGCTCGCACGCGCTCTCTCTCTCTCTCTCTCTCTCTCGTGTCCGCCCTCAAACGCTCGCTCGCGCGCACTCTCTCACCCGCCCTCGAGAGCGCGCACTCTCTCACCCGCCCTCACGTGCTCTCTCTCTCTCTTTCGCGCTCACTTGCCCGCGCCCTCACTCCTCTCTCTCTTTCTCTCTCCCACCCCCTTCCCTCTCTCTCTCTCCCACCCTCTCCCCGCTCTCTTTCTCTCTCCCTCTCCGCAGCATTGCTAGGGGAGGTCCATTGGTTCCGCCACATCCACTGCCGCTTCCTCATTGGAGCAGACCCAACATCAATCAAACTTAAAAAATTTGTGCCATCGCTCCCCGCCCTGACTAGTCACAAGGCTGGGCCGGCTCTGATCGTCCATTGATCGGTCCAACTGTCACTCAGTCCGGGCGATGTGCTCCCAGTCCCCGGTCCCGCCCCTGCCTCAGGACAGACAAAAACAGACTTATTATTGTAGCTTGATAAGAAAAACAATTTCCATTTATATAGTGCTTTGTCACGTCCTCAGAATGTTCCATAGAACTTTACAATCAATGGATTACTTTTTGAAGTGTAGTTATTGTTATAGGGATAAATCTACCCACCAATTTGTACACAAGATCCTACAAACGGCAAATGAGATGAATCTATGTTTTTTTTAGTGGTGTTAGTTGAAGGAGGAATATTGGCTTGTTTGAAGAGCTACAGTACCACTGTAACACAAGAAATACGAGCAGGAGTAGGCCATTTGACCCCTCGAGCCTGCTCCGCCATTTAATAAGATCATGGCTGATCTGATCATGGACTCAGTTCCACTTCCCTGCCTGGTCCCCATAACCCTTTATTCCCTTATCGCTCAAAAATCTGTCTATGTCCGCCTTAAATATATTCAAATGACCCAGCCTTCTCAGCGCTCTCAGGCAGAGAATTCCACAGATTTACAACCCTCAGAGAGGAAATTCCTCCTTATCTCAGTTTTACATGAGCGGCCCCTTATTCTGAGACTATGCCACCTAATTTTAGTTTCTCTTGTGAGTGGAAATATCCTCTCTGCATCCACCTTGTCGAGCCCCCTCATTGGGCCCAAGTTTCCACAAGAAAAAAAACGGGCGCCCCTCCGAGCTGGGCGCCCGCTTTTCGCGCCTAAAAAAATCCTCGGTATTCTCCACCTACTTACAGGTCCTCTGGCCCTCGGCGCAGCCAGCACGAGCTGTGGGGGGGCGGAGCCAGGTCCCGGCGCTGAAAACAGTGCCGGGACCTCTGCACATGCGCGCTACAGTCGGCACGCAAGTGCAATAGCTCCAGGCGCCGAACTGTGTGGGAGGGGCCTGAAGCACGCAGCCCCTAGCCCTGGCTGAATGGCCAGCTCCTGCTCTCCGACAAGACCCGACACCCGCTCCCCCCCCCGCCCACCCCGCCGACCAGACCCGACCCGACACCCGCTCCCTCCCCCCCTCTCTCTCTCCCTCTCTCTCCCTCCCTCCCCCTCTCTCTCTCACCCTCCCTCCCTCCCTCCCTCCCTCCCCCCCTCTCTCTCTCTCCCTCCCTCCCCCTCTCTCTCCCTCCCTCCCTCCCCCTCTCTCTCTCTCTCTCTCTCCCTCCCTCCCTCTCTCTCTCTCTCTCTCTCTCCCTCCATCTCTCTCTCTCCCTCCCTCCATCTCTCTCTCTCTCTCTCTCTCTCTCCCCCCCCCCCCCCCGCTCCCGCTCAGCGGCACGAACGGCTGCAGAATGCTCCCTGGCTGAAGCACTTTCACACAGGTAGGAAGATGGTTCATTTAATCTTTTCTTGGCTTATAAATGTTTATTCAGGTTGGATTTATTTGTATAATATTTTAATATTTGTAGAAGTATAAATAAGGATTTATTGTCGAATTTAATGAGTTCCCTTCCCCCTCCCTCCCTCCCCCCCACCTCGTTCTGGACGCCTAATTTGTAACCTGCGCCTGATTTTTTAATGTGTAGAACAGGTTTTTTCAGTTCTACAAAAATCTTCACTGGCTCCATTCTACTTTAGTTTGGAGTACATTTTCACTGTGGAAACTTTCAAATCAGGCGTCAGTGGCCGGACACGCCCCCTTTTGAAGAAAAAATTCTGTTCTAAAGTAGAACTGTTCTACCTGACTAGAACTGCAGAAAAAAAAATGTGGAGAATTGCGATTTCTAAAATAGTCCGTTCTCCACCAGTTGCTCCTAAAAAATCAGGCGTGAATCATGTGGAAACTTGGGCCCATTATCTTATGTTTTGATAAGATCACCTCACATTCTTCTGAACTCCAATGTGTATAGTCCCAACCTACTCAACCTATCTTCATAAGTCAACCCCCTCATCTCCGGAATCAACCTAGTGAACCTTCTCTGAACAGCCTCCAATGCAAGTATATCCTTCCTTAAATATGGAGACCAAAACTGCACGCAGTCCTCCAAGTACCCTGGAGAACCCCATGAATTTTTATCTTGTGCAATAACCTTTAATGTCAACATCATCATAGGCAGTTCCTCAAAATCGAAGAAGACTTGCTTCCACTGTAAAAGTGAGTTCTTAGATGACTGAACATTTCAATATGGGAATTGCAGTCTCTGTCGCAGGTGGGACAGACAGTCGTTGAAGGAAAATGTGGGTGGGACTGGTTTGACACACGCTCCTTCCGCTGCCTGCGCTTAGTTTCTGCGTGCTCTCAGCAATGATACTCGAGGTGCTCAGCGCCCTCCCGGATGCACTTCCTTCATTTAGGGAGGTTTTTGGCCAGGGGCTCCCAGGTGTCAGTGGGGATGTTGCATTTTATCAAGGAGGCTTTGAGGGTATTCTTGAAACATTTCCTCTGCCTACCTTGGGCTCGCTTGCCATGTTGGAGTTCTGAGTAGAGCGCTTGCTTTGGGAGTCTTGAGTCAGGCATGTGAACAATGTGGCCCACCCAATGGAGCTGGTCGAATGTGGTCAGTGCTTCGATGCTGGAGATGTTGGCTTGGTCGAGGACGCTAATGTTGGTGCGTCTGTCCTCCCAGGGGATTTGCAGGATCTTGCAGAGACATCGTTGGTGGTATTTCTCCACCCACATCTCTGAGCCATACAGGAGGGCGGGTATCTCTATAGCCCTGTAGACCATGAGCTTGGTGGCAGACTTGAGGGCCTGATCTTCAAACACTTTTCCTCAGGCGGCCGAAGGCTGCACTGTCGCACTGGAGGCAGTGTTGAATCTCATCGTAGGTGTCTGCCCTTGCTGATGATAGGCTCCCGAGGTTTGGAAAGTGGTCCACGTTGTCCAGGGCCGCGCCGTGGATCTTGATGACTGGGGGGGCAGTGTTGCGTGGCGGGGTTAGGTTGGTGAAGGACCTTTGACTTACGGCAGCCTTTTATGTGGCACCTTATCGAATGCCTTCTGGAAATCCAAATACACCATATCCACTGGTTTCCCCTTATCCACCCTGCTTGTTACATCCAGATACCCTCACCAATACCCTGTACAATTGTAGCAGGACTTCTCTGCTTTTATACTCTCTTCCCCTTGAAATAAAGGCCAACATTTCATTTGCCTTCCTGATTACTTGCTGTACCTGCATAGTAACTTTTTGTGTTTCATGCACAAGGTCCCAGTGTACTGAAGCACTTTGCAATTTTTCTCCATTTAAATTACAAATTGCTTTTCTATTTTTGTCTGCCAAAATGGATAACCTCACATTTTCCTACATTATACTCCATCTGCCAAATTTTTGTCCACTCACTTAGCCTGTCCCTCAGCTTGATGTCCTTGATATGAGAATGAGCTACCCACGTTGTTCCATTGAGCACCAGAATCCTGCAAAAAAACAATATTTCCCGGTCGTCACCGGTTAGTTAGTGACTATGTTTTACAACTGGGTCCAGTATTTCCACTTGCTGATACCCCTTATAACTAGGCCCCTGCGGATACCCTCCTCCACCAAGGCCTCCAGTTCAGCGTCCAAAAACCTTGGACCCCGCTCTCCCCTGTTGTGCTATTTTTCACTGTTCCTCATGTCAGATTCACTTCCTGAACGACTGCCAGCACCTGCTCCAGCCACAATGCACCTCGGCTTAAGAGGTGCATGCCAGCTTTAAATGGTGCTAGCAAGTTACGATTTTGGGCCCCCTGTTGCATATGGCAGGCAGTGACTAGTGGGGTACCGCAAGGTTCTGTGCTGGGGCTCCAGCTGTTTACATTGTACATTAATGATTTAGACGAGGGGATTAAATGTAGTATCTCCAAATTTGCGGATGACACTAAGTTGGGTGGCAGTGTGAGCTGCGAGGAGGATGCTATGAGGCTGCAGAGTGACTTGGATAGGTTAGGTGAGTGGGCAAATGCATGGTAGATGAAGTATAATGTGGATAAATGTGAGGTTATCCACTTTGGTGGTAAAAACAGAGAGACAGTCTATTATCTGAATGGTGACAGATTAGGAAAAGGGGAGGTGCAACAAGACCTGGGTGTCATGGTACATCAGTCATTGAAGGTTGGCATGCAGGTACAGCAGGCGGTTAAGAAAGCAAATGGTATGTTGGCCCTCATAGCAAGGGGATTTGAGTACAGGGGCAGGGAGGTGTTACTACAGTTGCACAGGGCCTTGGTGAGGCCACACCTGGAGTATTGTGTACAGTTTTGGTCTCCTAACTTGAGGAAGGACATTCTTTCTATTGAGGGAGTGCAGCGAAGGTTCACCAGATTGATTCCCGGGATGGCGGGACTGACAGATCAAGAAAGACTGGATCAATTGGGCTTGTATTCACTGGAGTTCAGAAGAATGAGAGGGGATCTCATAGAAATGTTTAAAATTCTGACGGGTTTAGACAGGTTAGATGCAGGAAGAATGTTCCCAATGTTGGGCAAGTCCAGAACCAGGGGTCACAGTCTAAGGATAAGTGGTAAGCCATTTAGGACCGAGATGAGGAGAAACATCTTCACCCAGAGAGTGGTGAACCTGTGGAATTCTCTACCACAGAAAGTTGTTGAGGCCAATTCACTAAGTATATTCAAAAAGGAGTTAGATGTAGTCCTTACTACTAGGGGGATCAAGGGGTATGGCGAAAAAGCAGGAATGAGGTACTGAAGTTGCATGTTCAGCCATGAACTCATTGAATGGCGGTGCAGGCTCAAAGGGCCGAATGGCCGACTCCTGCACCTATTTTCTGTGTTCTATGTTTCTATGCAGCCAATGAACAGTGCGATTAGTGAAGTTGGCATGCTGCCTATATTGCAATCAAAAGGCATGGGCTAATCGTGCATCGCGATCCCTGCGCCTATTTTTGAGGGCTATCCAAGTTTATCCCTTACTGTTTTTTTTTAAAAGTCACATTTATGGTATGTATTATTTTCGTCTATAAAAAGAGTACTTTGATTAACAATATGCTCCACGGACAAGACACGGATAAGTCATCTCTTTTTTATAATTAATAAAACGTGCCTATCTTGTCTGCACTGACTCACTGCCTATTTGGGGATGGGTATGTGCGTTTGCCTGGACTACTGATGAAGTATCTCATTGAAAATATTGAGTTGGAGAGGCTGGAGTTTTAGTAAGAATTGGATGGAAATATTTTAAATGCAAACTACGTTTCTGTATTGATTGCAGAATGGTTTGTGTAACGTCATTTTTTCCCCTTGGTTCCATCTGTTCTCGGTTTTCATATTTCCATTAAAATATACCATGGATTGTACTAAAGGGCAAGATAATATTTGCTGTTGTAAAACACGTCATAAATGTTGTGCATGTGAACTTATTAAAATCTATATTTTTTTTTACAAAAAACAATATTGACCAGCATATTGAATCATTTGGACACCAAGATGAGAGAGGGAGAATTTTTGTTTACTAATTTTAAAAATCAACAACTGTTTGGTTTTATATTGAGGCCAGAAAAGGTCATTTTAAACCCAAGTAAGAAATGTTTAGTGGTTCTGTTGAATGAGAATTAATAGCCTCTTTGGACATGCAGCTGCTCAATGAAAGACATCTGTTCACACTATACTGTTTGTGCATAATTTCAAAGCAATCATGATACAAGTTTTCTACATACAATCTCTTCTGTGTCTGAACTTAATATGCAATCACAATTGGAAATAATTTGTTACAATTTACCATGCTATAAAATTACTGGGTGTAAATAAAGTCTTCAATTCGCTTAAAAAAATTGTTAATAACTTGCTGTTATCAAAATGGAAAAGATTGGGTCATTGGCAATGCGGTGCTTGAAGAAAAATAACATTGATCATTGGACAGCATACAATACCCATAGTATTCTCTGAAGATGAGGCCAGCATGTTAGAGCAAATCTCATGTGACATTTCCCCATCTGTAGGTTGTAATGTAGACTGGAGGACCAACACATTAAAATTGATACAGGTCTCAACTATGCATCTTTTTAAATGGTTTGCTGTTTATTATGACTGCCTACATACAGCTGTTTTTTGTTGTTGAAAAAAATGTATTGTTGGACCCAAAAACCTTTTTTATTGCAACAAATTCATAAATTGTACTCCAGTATCTCGTAATTAAATGTCAATCCAACTACATGCAAATGATGAAATTACAAACATTTAAAAAATTCACATGGTAATTTAAAAGAGAATACCAGCATAGTCTTATTATTTAAATTTGAACAAGCGTCTCTCAGAATGCAATATGTATGTTTAATGGTTTATTATACGCACTTTCCCTACTCAGTCTGTTGTACTACAATGACTTTCTAATGACCTATGTCGCAGGAGTACAGAATAATATGCATTAATCTAATGAACACTCCAGTAAAATAAAATAGGCCAGAAAGACCATGTTGAAGATTTTTGACTTGGACAAAGCAATATCAATTTATAGGAAAAATGAAAGAGTTGTATATTGGAACATTAGCACCATGATATTTAAAAGTATTTACCATTTAAAAAGATTGCTTCCTAAAATGTAGGAAGGGTCACGTAGCTATGAATTTTCATAGTTAAAGTACCTGTACTACTGATTCTATTGCTGACCACAATCACTATTACTTGAGCAAATTCTTTAACAGTTGAGTATAGAATCATAGAAGTTTACAGCACGGAAGGAGGCCATTTCGGCCCATCGTGTCCATGCCGGCTAACAAGCGTCTATCAAGCCTAATCCCACTTTCCAGCTCTAGGTCTGTAACCCTGCAGCTTACGGCACTTCAGGTGCACATCCAAGTACTTTTTAAATGTGTGAGGGTTTCTGCCTCTACCACCCTTTCAGGCAGTGAGTTCCAGACCCCCACAACCCTCTGCGTGAATACATTTCCCCTCAAATCCCCTCTAAACCTTCTACCAATTACTTTAAATTTATGGCCCCTGGTTGTTGCCCTCTGCTAAGGGAAATAGGCTCTTTCTATCCAATATATCTAGGCCCCTCATAATTTTATATGCCTCAATGAGGTCTCCCCTCATCCTCCTCTGTTCCAAGGAAAACAAACCCAGTCTATCCAATCTGTCCTCATAGCTTAGATTCTCCACTCCTGGCAACATCCTCATAAATCTCCTCTGTACCCTCTCCAGTGCAATCCCGTCCTTCCTGTAATGTGACCAGAATTGCACGCAGTACTCCAGCTGTGGCCTAACCAGTGTTTTATATAGTTCAAGCACAACTCCCCTGCTTTTGTATTCTATGCCTCGGCTAATAAAGGCGAGCATTCCATATGCCGCCTTAACCACCTTATCTAGCTGGCCTGCTACTTTCAGGGATCTGTGTACATGCACTCCAAGGCCCATTTGTTCCTCCACAATTCTCAATGTCCAACCATTTAATGTGTATTCCCTTTCCTTGTTAGCCCTCCCCAAATGCATTACCTCATACTTCTCTGGATTAAATTCCATTTGCCACTTCTGCCCACCTGACCAGTTGATTGATATCTTCCTGCAGTCCGCAGCTTTCTTCTTTGTAATATGTGTTGCTCCACCTGTGGACTCCTGTGGCACTGCAGCCAGTGCTGTTTATAATAAAGAAGAGAACCGGTCACCTGATCGTTCCGGAGTGTTCTGTCATCTTAAGGTTGTGTGTGTGTTTGTGAGTTACTGAAGATATAACAATGGCGATGAAGATGGGATAAAGTGGATAAAAAAAAAAGCTGCAATTTTTGTTGGTGGAGGATTCAGCCAACCGACAGAGAGACTTTGAGAGCTTCTCTGTTTTGATTAACAGCTACAAATCCGAGGCAATTTTCAAGCACACTTGTTTGAACTGCCAGAGTCCAGATGGCTGCGCCTATGGGAATAATAAGGTGTTTGGGGAAGTTTTGACGCGACCGTGAAAGTTTCGGAGCGTATGCGGAGCGGCTAGAAATGTTTTTCACCGCAAATAATATCGATGAAAACCATAACTGGGTGGTGTTGAAACGACACAGGGCTATTTTCTTAACTGAAGCAGGGCCCGAGGTGTATGAAACCCTGAAAAATTTGCTTGTGCTTGTTAAGCCAAGGGACACAACTCTTAAGTCGATCAGCACTACAGCCCGGAGCCCCTGGAAATTGCTGAAAGTTATCGTTTCGGAATATGAGATCAGTTAACCGAAGAAAATATCAGTGAGTACATTGTAGCATTAAAAAAGCTATCTATTCAATATAATTTCGGAAACTTTCAGGACCGAGCATTGCATGACCGCTTTGTTTGTGGGATGAAAAATGATGCGATCAGAAGAAAGTTATTGACAACTCCTAACTTGACTTTTGATCTAGCTTGTCAGACAGCTATGTTAATAAACATGGCTGACAAATATTCATGAGAATTTCACACTATTTCCAGTCGTCATACAACTGAAGTGAATCACCTGCAGGTTAAAAGTAAAAGGCAGTTGGGCCCCAAGATCTCAGAAACCGGCAAAGGTAACAGAGCATTGAAGTCCTGCTATCGGTGCCTGGGACAATACATTGCTCAAAGTTGTCCATATGTGAAGGCAGAGTGTTTCATCTGCAGGAAGACTGGGAATCTTGCAAAGGCATGCCGACTGAAGGGTAAACCGGCTTTCAAATCTATGAGTAGAAGTCCCCAGAGACTAAATAGCATGGAAGAAAAACAACAGGACGAGGAGGTTTTAGAGCTAAACATCAGGAGCACGAGATTAACGAACAGCGATTCGAAAAGTATCATAATCCACATAGATGTTGCAGGGACCAAGATACTCCTGGAAATCGACACTGGTGCATCTGTGAGTGTAGTACCGGAGTCGCTATACCTCGACAAATTGCGTGATTTCCCATTGGAGAAATCTAAGATAGAGCTGCGAGGCTACTCGGGAGAGAACATTCCTGTGGTAGGTCATATCACCGTACCGGTGAAATACAAGGATAAATTTCAGAGCTTGCCTGTATTAGTAGTGGCAGGAGACAAGCCTGCTTTACTAGGAAGAAATTGGTTGGGATCACTGAAGCTGGATTGAAGTGCGATTTTTCGTGTTGAAACGAGATTTGCATCAAAGGATGATGTCATCAAGAATTATCCAAAGGTGTTCTGCGAAACAGGCAGTCCGATCCAAGGTTTCAAGGCAAGTGTCAGGGTACAGAAGGACGCTAGATCGGTTTACTGCAAGCCACGTTCCGTACCATATGCATTCAAGAAGAAAGTTGAGCAAGAACTCGAAAGACTAGAGACTGAGAACATTATTTGTAAGATAGATCTATGTAATTGGGCTACACCCATTGTTGTCCCTAAGTCCGATGGTAAAGTAAGATTGTGTGGTGATTATAAAGTAACCGTAAACCAGGTTCTAGGGGGTAATTTCCCCAATACATTGCCAAATGTAGAAGATTTGTTCACAACACTGACAGGTGGTCAGATCTTCTCAAAGTTGGATCTTACGAATGCCTACTTACAGCTTGAACTAGATGAGAAGTCCAAGTCATGCTTGACTATTAATAGGCTACCATTTGGAGTGTCTTCTGTCCCTGACATATTTCAAGGAGTGATGAACCATATTTTGCAAGGTATTGAAGGGGTAGTACGTTATTTAAATTATATACTAATTTCAGCACAAAATATGCAAATTCATAATAACATATTGAATGAAGTCCTCAAATGGCTAGAGAAGCACAGAGTACGAGTATCTGCTCGCAAGTGTGAGTTATTTCAAAATTCCATGGAGTACTTGGGGTACAGAGTAGACAAAGATGGTTTACAAGGGAAAGCAATCAGAAATGCAGCCACTCCCGAGAATATCACTGAACTTCGATCATTTTTGGGTCTTTTGAACTATTATGGGAAGTTCCTACCAAATTTGGCTACAGTATTACATCCACTGAATGAACTGTTGAAAAAATAGGTCTATTGGAAGTGGTCAGAAGAATGCGATACAGCATTCAAGGAGTGTAAAAGCAAATTGGTAGAGAGCACCATGTTAATTCACTGATGTATCTCAGGAGATCAAACTACCATGTGATGCCTCTCCGTGTGGAGTTGGGGCAGTGATCTCTCATGTATTACATAGTGGGGAGGAGAGACCAATTGCTTTTACTTCACAAACTCTCAGTGCCAGTGAGCGTAATTATGCGCAAATCGAAAAGGAAGCTTTGGCATTAATTTTTGGGGTCAACAAGTTCCACAAATACTTGTATGGTCGTAAGTTTACCATCGCAATGGACTATAAGCCCCTGGCAGCAATCCTCCATCCAAAGTCCCCAGTTTCAACATAAGCTGCAGCCCGAATGCAGAGATGGGCTTTGATTTTGTCTGCATATACATAGGATATTGAATACAGACGATCAGCTGATCACAGTAATGCTGATGCTATGTCTAGATTGCCTTCCCCATCACAAGTTATACCCAATAGGGAAGAAGTGTTTTATTTTTCATACATTGATGAACTGCCAGTCACAGCTAAAGAGATTGGTAGAGCAACCAAAAGTGACCCAGTTATGTCAAAGATGTATGATTATACAGACAAAGATATTAATCCATTCTTTGATTATCAGTCGATAAAGATTGTATCATATGGGGTGCAAGATTGGTTATACCAAATAAACTCATGTCCAAATTATTAGGAGACCTCCATGACCAGCACCTGGGAATGTGCTTGACCAAAAGTTTTGCACGCAGTTACTTATGGTGGCCAGATCTAGATAAAGATAGAGAGTACATTGTCATTCAGTGTACAACATGTCAATCGGTAAGCAAGAAACCACCATCAGTACTATTGCAACCATAGAAATGGCCTCCCAGGGTGTGGCAAAGGCTACATATCAATTTTGCTGAGCTAGAAGGACAGATATTGTTCATTGTGATTGATAGCCATTTGAAGTGGGTTGAGGTGTTTCCAATGTGGAAAATAACAACAAGTAAAACATTAGGCATTTTACGAAGATTATTTTCTTCATTTGGCCTCCCAGAAGAAATTGTTCCTGATAATGGACCACAATTTCATTCAGAGGAATTTGCAAAGTTCATGAGCAGAAATGGTGTGAAACATACCAAGCTTCCACCGTACCACCCTGCTTCAAATGGTGCAGCAGAGCGCAGTGTACAAATTGTAAAATGTGCCCTCATCAAACAGATGATGGATCCAAATCCAAAGAAACAACAGTTATCATTGGACCACAAATTGGCTAATTTCCTAATTACGTATCGTAATACTCCTCACACAACTACTGGTAGAACACCAGCAGAGTAGTTTCTCAAACGACAGCCACGAACCAGATTCTCGTTGTTAAAACCAAACTTGGCACAATTCATAGAAGAGACACAATTAAGACAAAGAGAATCATGATAGAGGTAGAGTAAAAGAGAGAAGTGTTGAAATTAAATCAGAAGGTGACAGTGAAGAACCATCACCATAAATGGTTAAAGTGGTTACCAGGAAGAGTGGTGAAGATATGTCATACTCGCACATATTTGGTCAAGATGTTTGATCATGGACAGGTTAGGTTTGTTCACCTTGATCATATTTTACCTACAGATGTTAAAGTAGTTGAAGGTGGGAATGATTCAATTATTTCTGACTCATCAGATAGTTTTGATACACCAGTAGCATATCCTACATCCAATGTACTGGAAACAAATGAAAGAGAAAGTCAGAATTTAAGTCTGAGTCCGAGTCAGGCAGACAAACAGTCTGAAGTTAGAGAGAGTTCAAATGGAAATCAAGAGCATCCCTTGGAGGAAAACTTACCTCAGGATCAGCCTCGAATTAGTTTAAATTCGCCACTATGTTTGGAAATTTCTGCTCGAGAGCGAAGGTATCCTCTTCGAAACAGAAAACAAGTGGTTAAGCTTGATTTGTAAATATGGCAAAATAAGAACATAAGAACATAAGAATTAGGAACAGGAGTAGGCCATCTAGCCCCTCGAGCCTGCTCCGCCATTCAACAAGATCATGGCTGATCTGGCCGTGGACTCAGGTCCACTTATCCGCCCGCTCCACATAACCCTTAATTCCCTTATTGGTTAAAAATCTATCTATCTGTGACTTGAATACATTCAATGAGCTAGCCTGAACTGCTTCCTTGGGCAGAGAATTCCACAGATTCACAACCCTCTGGGAGAAGAAATTCCTTCTCAACTCGGTTTTAAATGGGCTCCCCGTATTTTGAGGCTGTGCCCCCTAGTTCTAGTCTCTCCGACCAGTGGAAACAACCTCTCTGCCTCTATCTTGCCGATCCCTTTCATTATTTTGAATATTTCTATAAGATCACCCCTCACCCTTCTGAACTCCAATGAGTAAAGACCCAGTCTACTCAATCTATCATCATAAGGTAACCCCCTCATCTCCGGAATCAGCCTAGTGAATCGTCTCTGTACCCCCTCCAAAGCTAGTATATCCTTCCTTAAGTAAGGTGACCAAAACTGCATGCAGTACTCCAGGTGCGGCCTCACCAATACCCTATACAGTTGCAGAAGGACCGCCCTGCTTTTGTACTCCATCCCTTTCGCAATGAAAGCCAACATTCCATTCGCCTTCCTGATTACCTGCTGCACCTGCAAACTAACTTTTTGGGATTCATGCACAAGGACCCCCCAGGTCCCTCTGCACCTCAGCATGTTGTAATTTATCCCCATTCAAATAATATTCCCTTTTACTGTTTTTTTTCCTAAGGTGGATGACCTCACACTTTCCGACATTGTATTCCATCTGCCAAACCTTAGCCCATTTGCTTAACCTATCTAAATCTCTTTGCAGCCTCTCTGTGTCCTCTACACAACCCGCTTTCCCACTAATCTTTGTGTCATCTGCAAATTTTGTTACACTACACTCCGTCCCCTCTTCCAGGTCATCTATGTATATTGTAAACAGTTGTGGTCCCAGCACCGATCCCTGTGGCACACCACTAACCACCGATTTCCAACCCGAAAAGGACCCATTTATCCCGACTATGCTTTCTGTTAGCCAGCCAATTTTCTATCCATGCTAATACATTTCCACTGACTCCGCGTACCTTTATCTTCTGCAGTAACCTTTTGTGTGGCACCTTATCGAATGCCTTTTGAAAATCTAAATACACCACATCCATCGGTACACCTCTATCCACCATGCTCATTATATCCTCAAAGAATTCCAGTAAATTAGTTAAACATGATTTCCACTTCATGAATCCATGTTGCGTCTGCTTGATTGCACTATTCCTATCTAGATGTCCCACTATTTCTTCCTTAATGATAGTTTCAAGCATTTTCCCCACTACAGATGTTAAACTAACCGCCTATAGTTACCTGCCTTTTGTCTGCCCCCTTTTTTAAACAGAAGTGTTACATTAGCTGCTTTCCAATCCGCTGGTACCTCCCCAGAATGCAGAGAATTTTGGTAGATTATAAAGAATGCATCTGCTATAACTTCCGCCATCTCTTTTAATACCCTGGGATGCATTTCATCAGGACCAGGGGACTTGTCTACCTCGAGTCCCATTAGCCTGTCCAGCACTACCCTCCTAGTGATAGTGATTGTCTCGAGGTCCTCCCTTCCCACATTCCTGTGACCAGCAATTTCTGGCATGGTTTCTGTGTCTTCCACTGTGAAGACCGAAGCAAAATAATTGTTTAAGGTCTCAGCAATTTCCACATTTCCCATTATTAAATCCCCCTTCTCATCTTCTAAGGGACCAACATTTACTTTAGTCACTATTTTCCATTTTATATATCTGTAAAAGCTTTTACTATCCGTTTTTATGTTTTACGCAAGTTTACCTTCGTAATCTATCTTTCCTTTCTTTATTGCTTTCTTAGTCATTCTTTGCTGTCGTTTAAAATTTTCCCAATCTTCGATTTTCCCACTAACCTTGGCCACCTTATACGCATTGGTTTTTAATTTGATACTCTCCTTTATTTCCTTGGTTATCCACGGCTGATTATCCCTTCTCTTACCGCCCTTCTTTTTCACTGGAATATATTTTTGTTGAGCACTATGAAAGAGCTCCTTAAAAGTCCTCCACTGTTCCTCAATTGTGCCACTGTTTAGTCTGTGTTTCCAGTCTACTTTAGCCAACTCTGCCCTCATCCCACTGTAGTCCCCTTTGTTTAAGCATAGTACGCTCGTTTGAGACATTACTTCCTCACCCTCAATCTGTATTACAAATTCAACCATACTGTGATCACTCATTCCGAGAGGATCTTTTACTAGGAGATCGTTTATTTTTCCTGTCTCATTACACAGGACCAGATCTAAGATAGCTTGCTCCCTTGTAAGTTCTGTATCATACTGTTCTAAGAAACAATCCAGAATGCATTCTATGAATTCCTCCTCCAGGCTACCCCGTGCGATTTGATTTGACCAATCGATATGTAGGTTAAAATCCCCCATGATTACTGCCATTCCTTTTTCACATGCCTTCATTATTCCTTTGAGTATTGCCCGCCCCACCGTGAAGTTATTATTTGGGGGCCTCTAAACTATGCCCACCAGTGACTTTTTCCCCTTACTACCTCTAATCTCCACCCACAACGATTCAACATTTTGTTCATTGGAGCCAATATCGTCTCTCACAACTGCCCTGATATCATCCTTTATTAACAGAGCTACCCCACCTCCTTTCCCTTCTTGTCTATCTTTCCCAATCGTCAGATACCCCTGTATGTTTAATTCCCAGTCTTGGCCACCCTGCAACCAGGTTTCTGTAATGGCCACCAAATCATACCCATTTGTAATGATTTGTGCCGTCAACTCATTTACTTTATTTAGAATGCTGCATGCGTTTAGGTAGAATGTTTTAATACTAGTTTTTAAACCATGATTTTTAGTTTTGACCCCTCCTGCAGCCCCTTTACATTCAGTGGCCCTTTTTGTTTTTTGCCTTGGGTTTCTCTGCCCTCCACTTTTACTCATCTCATTTCTGTCTTTTGCTTTTGTCTCCTTTTTGTTTCCCTCTGTCTCCCTGCATTGGTTCCCATCCCCCTGCCATATTAATTTAACTCCTCCCCTACAGCACTAGCAAACACTCCTCCTAGGACATTGATTCCGGTCCTGCCTAGGTGCAGACCGTCCGGTTTGTACTGGTCCCACCTCCCCCAGAACCGGTTCCATTGCCCCAGGAAGTCCATATCTTTTGTTATGTATAATCATGCAAGTTATTTATGATGATTATTTTGTTATAATTACTACTTCTTCAAGGAGGGAGAAGTCTAATATATATATATATATATATATATAGCTCCTCCTGTGGCACTGCAGCCAGTGCTGTTTATAATAAAGAAGAGAACAACTCACCTGACAGAGTGTTCTGCCATCTTAAGGCTGCATGTGTGTTTGTGAGTTACTGAAGATATAACATTCTTCATTATCAACCACACAGTCAATTTTAGTAGCATCTGCAAACTTCTTAATCATACCCCCCATATTCAAGTCTAGATCATTGATGCATATCACAAAAAGCAAGGGACCTCGTACTGAGCCCTGCGCAACCCCACTAGAAACATCCTTCCAGTCACAAACACCCATCAACCATTACCCTTTGTTTCCTGCCTCTGAGCTAATTTTGGATCCAACTTGCCACTTTGCCCTGGATCTCATGGGCTTTTACTTTTGTGACCAGTCTGCTATGTGGGACCTTATCAAAAGCTTTGCTAAAATCCATATCCATCGAAACATAGAAAATAGGTGCAGGAGTAGGCCATTCGGCCCTTCTAGCCTGCACCGCCATTCAATGAATTCATGGCTGAACATGCAACTTCAGTACCCCATTCCTGCTTTCTCGCCATACCCCTTGATCCTCCTAGTAGTAAGGACTTCATCTAACTCCTTTTTGAATATATTTAGTGAATTGGCCTTAACAACTTTCTGTGGTAGAGAATTCACAGGTTCACCACTCTCTGGGTGAAGAAGTTTCTCCTCATCTCGGTCCTAAATGGCTTACCCCTTATCGTTAGACTGTGACCCCTGGTTCTGGACTTCCCCAACGTTGGGAACATTCTTCCTGCATCTAACCTGTCTAAACCCATCAGAATTTTAAACGTTTCTATGAGGTCCCCTCTCATTCTTCTGAACTCCAGTGAATACAAGCCCAGTTGATCCAGTCTTTCTTGATAGGTCAGTACCGCCATCCTGGGAATCAGTCTGGTGAACCTTCACTGCACTCCCTCAATAGCAAGAATGTCCTTCCTCAGGTTAGGAGACCAAAACTGTACACAATACTCCAGGTGTGGCCTCACCAAGGCCCTGTACAACTGTAGCAACACCTCCCTGCCCCTGTACTCAAATCCCCTCGCTATGAAGGCCAACATGCCATTTGCTTTCTTAACCGCCTGCTGTACCTGCATGCCAACCTTCAATGACTGATGTACCATGACACCCAGGTCTCGTTGCACCTCCCCTTTTCCTAATCTGTCACCATTCAGATAATAGTCTGTCTCTCTGTTTTTACCACCAAAGTGGATAACCTCACATTTATCCACATTATACTTCATCTGTCATGGATTTGCCCACTCACCTAACCTATCTAAGTCGCTCTGCAGCCTCGTAGCTACACTACATCATAAGCTTTGCCCTCCTGGTTACCTCCTCGAAAAATTCAATCAAATTAGTCAGACACAACCCTAAGTACTTAAGTTTTTTTTGCTGTTTCTAAATTGTAACACATATTTATTTCTATAGAATGTAAGTAAATTGTCTGAGTATTTTTTGTTTTCCAAGAAGAGAAATCGCTGTATCATGGGGGTATTACATGACTTATAATGCAGTGGAGTTCAAATAACTTCCCAAATCATAGCATGAAATTTGGACAATTTGTGGATGTTATCTGAACCTTGTGTTTGGATTACAGCTTTCGGTTCGGGCCCACTTATAATTACATTGGTAGATCTCCCATATAATTACTTGTTGTAGTCTGGCACTACTGAGTTTACTGATGTCCTCTATCCCATTATAGTTTAAATTAATCCTATTTCTTATGTTTTAGTGTATCAGTGGATTTTCCCATTACTACAGGTTATAAATTTATTGAAGTAATTCGGCACATAACTGAAATGAAGTAGAAGTATCGTGCACATTACTGATGCTGAAAGATATAGGCCTCAAATACTATATTTATAATCCCATTTACCTCGCACTTTAGAAAACTTGTTCAAAATGCAAGTAATTTTGCTATTATCTCCACTGAACATCTTGTTCTGATCTATTTATTTTTATGTTTCCTGTTTCACACCACACTTAATCATAGGTGAAATTCTAGACAAAGTTTGTGATATTTGCAGCTGACTTTCTCATACGTAACTTTTACTTCGTCTTCTGTACAAATGAGGAAAACATGTAATTGTTGTACAGATGTTACCGTTTTCAATTTAAAATGAATTCAAAGATAAATGTTCTTCACTTACTCCTCAGCCAGAGAAATAAAACCAAACCACGGAGTAAGAAAAACTGAAAACAGCAAGATAGCTCATGATGTAACAACCCCAGGATCTCCACTCCCATTCCCTGTCCATATCTTCTACTGCTATTGCTCCCTCTCCGGTTTCTGGTATCCTTCAGTTCCTGCTCACCTTTTCTACCCCAGAACCATTCTCCCTCTAAGCCCCGGTAGTGAGGCCCTCCGCAGAAGTCCGAACTAATAACATCACCAAAATCAAATACCATTTACAACTCATCATGACATTTAGGATATTGTGTATAGGATATGTTGTCAGTATGTGTTATACATGAAATATTTTTGCACCCTGGAATACAATGTCTTATGGATAACCTCAGCAGTTTGTGCCATTTACGCTTCCTTTAAAAATATTCTTATGTAGGTGCTTGACACTTTTTGCCTTATTCTTGTTGTTCTCCTCTCCCAGGGTAACTTACCACATAGCTTTCTAGCTTTGCTCTTGTATTTATGTGATGTGTGCTTGAAGAATGGTTTTTTTTGTTACTTTTTTTTGACAAAGAGTGCTTTCGTTAGAAACCTATTTATTAGCAAAAGTAAGGCGAATAGAAGCAACTAATGTGATTTGCAATACATTAATAAAATTGCAATCTTTTGTCTGCCTTTTTATGGAACTGTTAAAGTATTTTGTGTGCTGCTTCATCTTCATGGCATCATTGTAATCCATATGCTCCTCCAATTCTGGCCTCTTGTGCTTTGCCAATTTTAATCGCTCCACCATTGGCGGCCATGGCTTCAGCTATTAAGGCCCTAAGCTCTGGAAATCCCCCCCTAAACCTCTCAACCTCTCTCATTTAAGATGCTCCATAAAACCTACCTCTTTCACCAAGTTCTTGGTCACCTGTCCAAATATTTTCTTATGTAGCTCGATGTCAAATTTTGTTTGCTAATGCTCCAGTGAAGCACTGTGAATTTTGTTTGATAATGGTCCGCCTAAACCGGGATGGGACTGGTGTCCTGGTGGAAAGGGTAAATTGGGAGGTCGCAAAGGCTTTAAACTAGTAAGATGGGGGGAGGGATCTACAAGAAAACATAACCAGCCTAAATATAAACAAAACAGGAATATAGAGCTAAGGAAAGAATAAAATAAGGGAGGACATTGATGGCAAGGGAATAAATATAGTTGTAGAATAGGAGTCTAAAAAGATGGTTAAACATAAACAGAGAGGAAATCCTATTAAAAATGAGTTAAACTGTCTGTACAGCAATGCACACAGTGTCCATAATAAAACAGGGGAGCTGGAGGCAATCATGCATTGCGTGTAACTAGGCATAGTAGGGATTACTGAGACATAGCTACAGAAAAATCAGGACTGGGAATTAAACATTGCAGGGTATAACATATTGAGAGAGGAGAAAAGGGGAGATGGAGTAGTTGTACTTATTCGAGATAACATAATGACAGTCGAAAAAAATGACGCAGTTATCAGCAAGACAAAAATAGAATCCATATTGATAGAGAAAAAAGATAATAAATGATCAATCACACTAATAGGTATAGTCTACAGACCACCTAATAGTGGGAGGGAAATGCCGGAAGAAACATGCAGACAAATTAGGGAAATGAGTAAAAAAAAAACATAGAATAATAATCATGGGGGATTTCAACTACCCTGATATTAATTGGACAGAAGATATAGAATAAGGGAATGGAGTTCCTGCACTGTGTATAGCACTCCTTTCTAATATGTAAAAAGCCTAACAAGGAAGGATTTGCTATTGGATCTAGTAATGGGGAATGAACCAGAGCAGATAAGAGAAGTAAAAGTAGGGGAACATATAGGCAATAGTGACCATAATATAATACGCTTTAAGATGATAATTGAGAAGAACATCAGTATGATGAAAACCAGGGTAAGAGATCGGAGAAAAGCTGATTTTGAGGGGCTGAGAATAGAACTTGGGATAATAAAATGGGCAACAATATTGGTAAATAAATGGGGCCCGAAATTCAGTACTGCTAGAAAGCTGGTGCTTCCCCCACTATTTTGGGGCCATTAGCGCTGACATTTTTTTGTGGCTGGGCCACCCCATATTCAGCTCCAAAAGTGAACAGATGGGTTCCAGTGCTAATGAACCGTTCCAAAGTGAATTTTTTAGTGGTGTGGCTGTCTTAATTTGAGCGTTATCACCACTGAGAAATTCAGCATTCAGGTAAGGGTTTCTAATGAGCCAGCTGCCCCTGGCCTTTTTAAAGGCCAGAGTTTGCAGCAAGGATGGTGGGGGAAGGATTTTGGAAGAATGTCTGGTGTAAGAGGTGTAAGGAGAACCAACAGGTTCACTGATAAGGAGCTGGAGATACTGATGGACAGTGTGGAGGACAGAAGAATAATACTGTTTCCTGATATGGGGAGACCTGGCAGACAGGCAGTACATAATGCATGGAGGGAGATTGCAGGGGATATTGTCAGGCACCTCCATATATGTGAGGACCCACCCTCCCAGGAGGGTGCTGGCCAGTCTGCACCCGGCCCTTCCAGGGTAGCGGTGGGTCGACGTCTCCTAGCTCTGGGGCGACGGGGATCCTCCTCCTGCAACTCTTCCTCCTCCTGCACCTCTTCCTCCTCAGGTGGTACTGCTGGCTTGATTTCCAGTGGTTGACCCCTCATGATGGCCAGGTTGTGCAGCATGCAGCAGACCACAATGATGATGGAGACCCATTGAGGAGAGTACTGCAGGGTGCCACCAGAGTGGTCCAGGCACCGGAACCTCTGCTTAAGAATGCCTATGTACTGCTCAGTTTTGCACCTGGTGGCACAATGAGTATCATTGTATGCATGCTCTGGCTCTGCAGAGGAGTGAGCAGCCAAGTGGACAGGGGATATCTCTTGTCCCCAAGCAGCCAACTACAATCCTGATTTGGGCCGGTGAAGATGGCGGGCACACTGGTCTGGCGCAGAATGAACGAATCATGGCTGCTGCCTCCCTTGCCACTGCCTGTCTGCACGGTGCTGACGGCGACGCCATCTCCTGCGTGCCATCCTGCTTTCTGATCAGTTGTACCAGGTGTTGCCCTCCCAACACTCATCCCAACCTCAGGGTGAACCCTGCCAAGCAGGTCTCTGCAGCCCACAGGACTCCACTAAAGAGTCAGACCTGAAAGTTGTACAAAAGTATGTGCAAACCTCTGAGCAGCACTCAGCAGGTTGAATGGAGCCAAAACAATTAATAAAATTATTAAAAGATAAATATAGTGGATACTGTAATCTTCAACAAAATCACTAATAATTAATGAATCTATTAAAAGATAAATACAGTGGATGCTGTAATAAATAAAAATACTAAAATTAATAAAACGATTTCCCTACCAAAGGGACCCGATCGTGGCAACACTCCAGCGCTGTCCTGTTCAAGAACCGACTCGAATACCTTCCGGGGGCACCGCTGGGAAAAGGCTTACCTTTTTGCAGTTGAAAATCCCGGTCCTGGTGGCTTTCCAGCGGCGCATCTGACTGCAGTGGCCGATGGATTTTATCGGTCGCTCGCCCAAACTCCACGGTAACCATCCCTTTGGGGACGGTGAATTTTGGCCCCATGATGTAGAACAGCACTGGAAAACATTTAAAACGGTGTTCAACAGAGTGCACGAACAATATAGTCTGCGAAAAGGAAAGAACAAACTAACACTAATGAAACTCCGTGGATGAATAAAGACATAAGGGAACAATTGAGAGTAAGGAAAGAGGCATATATTAAGCACATAGGGCCCAAATTTCCCCAACCCCTTTTTCCGGCGCACTCACCCGAGATGCGCCAACTTTGTGCGCTCAAAACGGCACCAAAAAACGTAACTCACGATTCTGGCCGCTTTGCTGTGTGTCCAGGGTCCTGGCGCGGCGTATATAGTGGAGTGGGGGGGGCGGAACTACAGCCCTGCGCCAAAAACAGTGCCGGCAGCTGTCCGCATGCGTAGTGGAATCTGCGCGCATGCGCAGTAGCTTCTCGCCCTGCCAGCGCGTCCTGCAGGCTGTGAGCAGGACCTGATGCTCGCCGCCCGTATCCCTGGCCGAAGGGACGACCCGATGTTCGCCGCCCCTATCCCCGGCCGAATGATCTCCTGCACCGACCCGCAAGCTATTGAACAGATGGAAACCAACTGTGCTAACTTGTTTCTGGCAAAAATATGGGGAAGTTGTTTCTATTTTACACATCTTTTGGGAGTATTTCGGCATACAGTCTTTGGAGCCAGTTACTTACAAAGAATGGAAACATCGCTCGGCTTAATTTGTTTTCTGGAGATCCCTGTACAGGTTAAAAAAATGATTGTGAAGCAGACCTGTAAAAATGTGCAAAGTAATGAGTGACCTGAAAAAAGCCCTGTACATGCAAGTAGCTGCTTGTGCTGTTTAAACTACTGTGATTGTGTGTTTGCAGAGTTCCTTTATTTTCTTTTAATCTTTCCTGAAAACTTTGTAAGTCTTGGTGCTTTAGGTGCAGGTCTTCTCTGCTTCCTTCTATTTTTTATTTGTTATTGAATGCCTTTTGTGCTTTTTTAGTGCTTTGTAAGTCTTGGTGCTTTAGGATGTACTAACCTATGCTGATTTCTTAACTCTCTGTAAGGGTTTTCTGTGCGGCAACAAAGGCCAGCGTATGTGGCCACAAGTTAGTTTGGAGCAACTATTAGCTGTCCAAACTAGCATAAATGGCCAAAACGGCTGGTAACGCCCCCTTTTGAAAAAAAAATGAAACTTAAAAAAAATCCTAACTAACTCACTTACATTGGCGTAAATTAAATGTGCAGAATGGGGATTTTTAAGATACTCCAGAAAAATCAAGTTGCTCCAAAAAAAATGGAGCAACACCTGGGCAAATTTAGGCCCGTAGACAGCAGGGGAGTGCATGATAAAGCAGAATATGAAAATATTAGGAGAGAAGTAGAAAAAAAACAATTAGGAAGGCAAAGAGGAACTATGAAATTAAATTATCAAGCAACATAAAATAAAATAATAAAATATTTTATAGGCACATGATTTAAAAAAAGGAAGATTGGGATGGAAATAGGGCCATTAAGGGATAGACAGGATAATACCAGAGGTAATGATAGAGATGGCAGAAATATTAGATCATTATTTTGCTTCAGTATGTACCAGGGAGATAGAACAGGTGGACATGACATTGGATGATGCGATTAGTAATGAGATAAGTGCATTTAAAATAAAAAGAGGGGGTATATTAAATAAACTAATCAAACTCAAAGAGGATAAAACCCCGGGCCCGGATGGATTGCATCCACGCATTTTAAAAGAATCTAGGGAAGAGATTCTAGGCAGAGACATTACGACACGTATTTAATAATTCATTAGAAAAAGGTATAGTGCCAGAGGACTGGCGGATAGCTAATGTAATACCTGTATTTAAGAAGGTAGATAGAACATGTCCAGGGAATTACAGACCAGTCAGCTTAACATTGGTGGTAGAAAAAATAATAGAATCACCTACTAAAGGAGAAAATAGAAGAACATCCAGAAGCCAGGGATTCCCAGGTGTTGATGGGGATGTTGCACTTTATCAAGGAGGCTCTGAGGGTATCCTTGAAACATTTCCTCTGCCCACCTGGGGATCGCTTGCCTTAGAGGAATTCCGAGTAGAGCACTTGCTTTGGGAGTCTTGTGTCGGGCATGTGGATAATTTGGCCCGCCCAACGGAGCTGGTCGAGTGTGGTCAGTGATTCGATGCTGGGGATGTTGGCCTGATCGAGAACACTGACGTTGGTGTGACTATCCTCCCAGGGGATTTGTAGGATCTTGTGGAGACATTGTTGGTATTATTTCTCCAGTGATTTGAGGTGTCTACTGTATATGGTCCACACTGCTATTATATCCTGACTGTTCTCACTCATGTGATTCATTTTGGAAGGAAGACTGAGGAGAGGCAATATAAACTAAATGGTACAATTTTAAAGAGGGTGCAGGAACAGAGAGACCTGGGGGTTTATGTATACAATTTTTTGAAATTGGCAGAACAAGTTGATAAGGCTGTTTTTATTTTTTTTAAAAGCATACGGGATCCTTGGGTTTATAAATAGAGGCATTGTGTACAAAACCAAGGAAGTTATGGTAAAACTTTATAAATCACTGTTTAGGCTTCAGCTGGAGTATTGTGTCCAATTCTGGGCACCACAGTTTATGAAGGATGTCAAAGCCTTGGGGAGGGTGTAGAGGAGATTTACCGGTATGATACGAAGGACGAGAGACTTTAGTTATGTGGAGAAACTAGAGAAGCTGGGATTGTTCTGCTTAGAGCAAAGAAGATTAAGGGGAGATTTAATAGAGGTGTTCAAAATTATGAAGGGTTTTGATAGAGTAGATAGGGAGAAACTGATTCCGCTGACAGGAAGGTCGGTAACCAGAGGATACAGATTTAAGGTACAATAATTAGCAAAAGAATCAGGGGGTAGATGAAAAGTTGTTTTACACAGCAAATTGTTATGATCTGGAATGTATTACCTGAAAGTGTGGCTGAAGCAAATTCAATCGTAACTTTCAAAAGTGGATTGGATAAATATTTGAAGAGGAAAAGTTTGAGCGACTATAAGGAAAGTGCAGGGAGTGGGACTAATTAAATAGCTCTTTCAAAGAACTGGCACAAGTTTGATGGGCCAAATAGCCTCCTTCTGTGCGGTATTGTTCTATGTGACTGGTTACTGTCCCAGGAACTGATCATTTAGTTCAGCTAGCTGTTCTAGAGTACCTCACTGATGCTTCAGAGTTTATTCTATTGCTTACTGCATGTAGCAAGAGTCTTTAGCTCCAGGAAGTGGTTGGAGAAATTGTTCAACTTGTGAAGTTGGTATCTCCCATTACAGGAGCTATCATGGCTGACAGGACTTCCATACATTGAATTGCCATGTGGTGTACAAGAGATGGATTGTGACTTTGACATCTGAGCAGGGTTCTAATGAATGAACTGATGGCTTGAGCAGGTTTTACTCAGAAATTCTACGGTTTTCTAAAAGTATTATAGTGTGTGTGTTTATATGCAAGATTGAATATATGAAAAAATAATGAAGGATTTTTATTAATGTCCTCTGAACAGATTCCAACTTGTGTTCTAAAAAGTGCACATATTCTGCTATGTGTACTAATGTCTCCGGTATATTCTAAATATAGGTAAGAAAAATGACCATCTAGGCATGTATGTGGTTGTAAAATTGAAATAATCTGACCCGAGTCCGATTACTGTGGCCATCTGTAATCATCAATCTGAAGGTTCACAACATTATGTCAGGGTATGCTATTCTATTTTGAAATTGTTTTCAGCATATCTACTCTACTCTTCATATTCAACATCCCGAACAGTTTCAGTTTTGTTCTAAAAGCTGTTAAAATGTTTAATTCTAAATTACTTGGCAATTTGAGTAGCAACATCCTGTTGCTAGTTGGGAAAATGTTCCAAATGAACTGTTTTTGGCACTGGAGCTTTTTTTTAAAGAAAGTTTTTTTTTTAAGGGTGAGGTCATATCCTAAAATATAGCCTATTACATTACTGTGAACTATAAGGCCATCCTGACTTTTGGCTATGTGCAAAAACATTAGCTTTGCTGGAAATGACAATTTAGAAGGCACAATGAAAGAAGTATACTTAAGGTAATGCCAAATGCCGAATTTCACTTTTGCAATTAACAATGTAGGACGTTGAAACAAGTGATGATTTTAACTTGGGGCGGACAGGGGTTTGAAAATTACATCTGAGGGTTCACCACACCCTTCCCGTACCATTCCTGCCAACCACCATTTTAACTCGCCAGTTTTTGGCTGCGTGTTGGCCAGGACAACGCTCCTGTGCTTCTTCAAATATTGCCATGGATCTTTTACATCCACATGAGAAAGTTGGTTTAAAGTCTCTTCTGAAAGATGGTAGCACTGACTGTGCAGCACTCCTGCAGTAAAGTCCCCACTGCTTATAGCGGGCGCTTTTGTGCGAACGCGATTTGCCCTTTATAACGTGATAGCACATATATAAGTTGTCGCTCATTAGCATTCGCAGCTTCGTCAACCACTATCTGAACAAATCTCTTTACTGCCCAATCATAGACCTAACCAAGGACTTGCTTATTTCAGTCCTTTATAGCTTTCCCCCTTCTCCTTTGGAGTTGTTGCTCTCCAATGTCCAAGGGTCCATCTCTGTAACTCCCCAATCGAAATCAGACCAAGGTTGTCTTTTCACTATCCATTTGTTGTCTCACACGGGAAACATAGCTGAATACTATATAGCAACGAATACTAAACAGCAATGCTCCATAATCTGAATAGCGGCAGGCAATCCCTTCACTAAAGTGGAAAAACTGAATTACATCATCGACGGGCATGGCGTCAGATTAAAAATCATAGGGTGCTGCAAAGGGGGTATAGTGTTTACTTTCTGTCTACTTCTGACTGTTTTATATATACATATATAAAAATAATGGAGAAAATGGAGAGATATATTTACATGTGGACTTCACTCATCCAATATCACTAAGTACAGCTGTTGCCCAAAATTAATGGAGCACTTAAAACATTATAACTGGCAGCTTTGAAATTGATAATACAGATTGGGCACCGGAGAGCGACAACTCCAAAAGAGAAGGGGGAAAGCCGTTAATTGCTTTCTGGCCGAAATAAGTGACTGCCCATTTTGAACATGGACGTTTTAAGTGGTGGGGAATGTAATGAATCAGTAGTGAGCCTGACGATGTATCAGGCCTCCATGTGGGGGTACATCATTATACGGTTCCAATTGGCTAGTAGAACTAAAGGTACTGAGAACCGGATTTCAGAAGAGCAAACTTCTCCAAAATGGCAGATGATTTGGAACGAGTAAATTGGCTAACCCTCCTCGGTGGTGATGCGACTGATGTTCAATATAAATGGAAAGTTTTTAAGAATAAGATTAAAAATGTGGAAAACAAACATGTACCCAAAATCAAAAGAAGGAAATGTGGTAAGAAAAAGCCAAGGTGGCTGACTGGCTATGTACAAACACAAATAAGATGTAAACAGAAATGTTTCTATAAATTAAAGAAATTTAACACTCAAATAAATAGGGTTGAATACAAAGAACAACTAAAGAAAACGAAGGCTGCTATTAAATCAGCAAAAAGGTTAATGGAAAAAAGGATTTTAGACAACTAGCAGTAGTGGGAAGAGCTTTTTTAGTTATGTAAATGACTGGGTTTTCAGGTTTTTGGGCGAAAATGGTAGCGATACGTGAAAATTACCGTTTTCGCTGTGCTACCGATTTTAGGCCGAACTTTCGGCCTTTGGGGCATCGCAAAGGGAGGCATTGCACAATCATTCGTGGCGCAAAACGCGAGTTTTGCTAACTTTAGTGCAGGGTCGTTTGTGCTACGAGAGAGGCTTTGGGCGGGGGGGGGGGGGTAAGAAAATCAAAAAAACATTACCAAGACCCTTAACTAACCAATCGCTGCAAAAAAAAACCCTAGAACTTACCTTTTATGCAAGTTTTCTAACTTACCGCTACTGGCAAGGCACCTGTCGCTGTTCTGGGCGCGGTGTACAGGTCGGGAGAGTGCCGAAACTCGGGACGGTAACGCAGTCCGTGTCGTTACACGTCTGGTGCAGCTCTCCCTGACGGTACTTCACGTTGCCACCGCAAACAGGTAACCGAGGATCCCGACTGGGTTTTCGCTGCGGAGAGACAAATTGCGACGAAAACCCGGTCGCAAACCTCTCAAAAATCCAGCCCAAAGAGTCAGAGAACTATCAAAGATTGTATTGGGCCACTGAAAGGTGTTCAACGATAGGTTACAAATGACTCAGAGTATGGCGGAAATATTAAATGAGTACTTTGCATCAGTAGTCACCCTTGAAAATGATGCTCGAATATTAGAATTTAATAATACTAGTTTTATGAGTAACATTAACATAGATAAGCATATTGTTTTAGAAAGAATTAAGAACTTAAAAATAGATAGAGCAGCAGGGCCGTATGAAATCCACCTGAGAGTCCTCCGGGAGATGGGACATGTGCTGTGTGAGCCCCTGGCCTGTATTTTTAATAGCTCACTGCACTCTGGAATTGTTCCTACAGGTTGGAAGGAGGCTAATGTAGTCCCCATTTTAAAAAAAGGTGACGAGGCAGACCCGATTAACTATAGGCCCATCAGTTTAACATCAGTAATAAGTAAGATGCTTGAAAGAATCATACGGGATGCAATATATGAATACTTGAGGGGACATATTAGGGACACCCAAGTTGGCTTCATAAAAAAAGAGGTCATGTCTCACAAATCTAATTGTATTTTTTGAAAAAGTTAGAAAGTTGGTGGATGAGGGAAGTCCAGTAGACATTGTCTACTTAGATTTCCAAAAAACTTTTGACAAGGTACTGCATAAAGAGGCTTCTCTATAAGATCGGAGCTTCTGGTATTGGAAATATATTGAGCTTCATTGCGGCTGGCAGAACGCAGGCAAAGAGTAATTATAGATGGATGTGGGTCTGTTTGGAGACCGGTCACCAGTGGTGTCCCGCAGGGATCAGTGTTGGAACCGTTGCTTTTTACTATTTTTATTAATAATCTGGATTCAAGGATTGACGGCACAATTTTCAAATTTGCAGATGATATCAAGATCTATGCGAAGAGGCTCGTCTGATTCAGGCAGATCTTATGTGTTAGGAGACTGGGCTCAAGACTGGAAAATTATGTATAACTTAGATAAGTGCAGTGTTATGCATGAGGGCAGGGCAAATATTCAACATTCATACACCCTCCAGGGAAAGGCATTAAAGATGGTGGAAATAGAAAGAAATTTTGGCATTCTAGTGCATACATCCTTAAAGCTACACGAGCAATGCCGTGCAGCGATAGCGAGAGCAAATAGGGGGCCCAAGTTTCGAGCCGCGCCTAGAACGGCGCAGTCCCGACCTGGACGTCCGTTTTTCGCGCCACAAAGTGCGCCTAAAAAAAACCTCCGTATTCTTCACCTCCCTGCAGGTCCTCTGGCCCTCGGCGCAGCGTAGCAGGAGCTGTAGGGGGTGGAGCTAGGACCCTGCGCCGAAAACAGTGCCAGGAGCTCTGCACATGTGCGCTACAGTGGGCACGCAAGTGCAGTAGCTCCAGGTGCCCGAAACTGTGTGGGAGGGGCCCCGAAGCACGCAGCCCCTAGCCCTGGCCCAATGGCCTCACTGGGGCTGCGTGAATAAGGCTCCTCCCACAGCCAGCTCCTGCTTCCTCCCGACTCGACTCCCGCTTCCCGCCTCCGGACCGGACCCGACACCCCTACCCCCACCCGACCGGACCGGACCCGACACCCGCTCCGCCCCGCCCCCCCCTGGACCCGACCCGACACCCGCCCCCCCCGCCGCCAGACCGGACCCGACATCCGCCCCCGCCCCGCCCCCCGGACTGAATCCGACCTGACCTCCCTCCCCTCCCCGCCCGACCTGACCTCCCTCCCTCGCCATCCCCGCAACCCGAACCGAACCGACGGCTACCTTCCTGTAAATCTGGTGCTGGGGACGGGCCCTGCCCGAAGTCTCGGGCCCGGCCCATTCAGCCTCCCCCCCCTTCTCCTTCCCCTCCACCCCCCCCCCCCCCCCAATCTCCTTCCCCCCACCCCCCCCAATCTCCTTTCCCCTTCCCCAATCTCCTTCTCTCCCCCCCCCAATCTCCTTCTCCCCCCCCCAATCTCCTTCCCCCCCCCCCAATCTTCTTCTCGCCCCCCCCCAATCTCCTTCTCCCCCCCCCACATTCCTCTCTCCCCCCCCAATCTCCTTCTCCCCCCCCCAATCTCCTTCTCCCCCCCCCCAATCTCCTTCTCCCCCCCCCCCCCAATCTCCTTCTCCCCCCCCCCCCAATCTCCTTCTCCCCCCCCCCCTCTCCTTCCCCTTCCCCAATCTCCTTCCTCCCCCCCCCCCCATCTCCTTCTCCCCCCCAATCTCCTTCTCCCCCCCCCAATCTCCTTCTCCCCCCCCCAATCTCCTTCTCCCCCCCCAATCTCCTTCTCCCCCCCCCCAATCTCCTTCTCCCCCCCCAATCTCCTTCTCCCCCCTCAATCTCCTCCACCCCCCCCAATCTCCTTCTCCCCCCCCCAATCTCCTTCTCCCCTCCCAATCTCCTTCTCCCCCCCCCCAATCTCCTTCTCCCCCCCCAATCTCCTTCTCCCCCCCCAATCTCCTTCTCCCCCCCCCAATCTCCTTCTCCCCCCCCCCAATCTCCTTCTCCCCCCCCCAATCTCCTTCTCCCCCCCAATCTCCTTTCCCCCCCCCAATCTCCTTCTCCCCCCCCAATCTCCTTCTCCCCCCCCAATCTCCTTCTCCCCCCCCAAATAACTCTTCTCCCCCCCCCCCCCCCCCCAATCTCCTTCTCCCCCCCAAATCTCCTTCTCCCCCCCCCT